>NW_014560030.1:205480-208528 GCF_001313825.1 Dinoponera quadriceps
TACCGATTTATATTCATAGATCTATATTCGGCTGTTTGAATCTTGTATAAAATAAATACCAATTGACATGTTTAATTGTAGCTATATAACTTTAAATGTAATAATAACTTTGCATAAATATTATAATTTCGTACTCGACAATATAACTGCAATATATCATATATATATATATATATATATATATATATATATATACACGTTAATGTTTCGTTAACGTAGCTATTATATATGTTAACGTTTCTTTAACGTAGCTATTACGTATATACTTCTATATTGCTACATGTACATGTGCCATATCGCAGTTATATTGTTGAGTACGAAATTATAATTATGTAAAATTATTGTTACATTTGAAGTTATACAGCTGAAATGAAACGTGTTGACTAGGGTACGTGTACAGATTGACGAATAACCAGAGATTAATGAAGTTATAATAATTTATCGATAACGGGTTATAAATGTCGGTCTAAATTTCTCGAGTATGTCCTTATTCTCGTTATATTCGACAAACATCCTTAAAAATCAGCTATATAATAAATGATTGCACACACCTGGAAATATATGACATACTGTTTCTCACATCTAGGCGTTCTGCTTCCTCCGTCCTGGTTTCTCGATATAGTATCCTGGTTGCTCCGTCGCGGCACTCTGAATAACTCACTCGTAGTAGTGACATTAGCATTGACACTCGTGTAGATACGGTTCGAACTGAGAAACGCGTTAATTAACACGATACCGACAAAAGCCTGATCACTTTACGCGGACGCGCGTTCTATTCTACGTTTCGTAGCGACAAAATAGCCGATGACCGTTGAATCAGAGTTTTACACTTAGGCCTTGCACTTGTTACACTTTAAGTAATAGATATATATTGTGCACTTAGGCCGGTATTCATAAGGTGCGTTCGAGAAGACTTTATTTAGCGCTACCGCGTCATTCAATCCTTATGTGCATATAAAGAGTAATAAAGATAGAATGACGCGGTAACGTTAAATAGCGTCTCCTCGAACACACCCATAGGTTAAGTTCGTCTATATTTAAAAATAAAATGTAACCAATTTGTCACTATATACGTTACTACATTTTGCTTCTATATTGTAGCTTGACTTGTAATTAATGTTTATATTCTATTTCGTAGATAAACGGATAAAAACGCTGTATTTAAGCATCACTATTCACAATGCGAAAGGCAGCCTAAACGAATTTAGCTATAGTCAGTTCTTATATTTAAAATCGTCTCAAGTTTATCTTCAGATCCTCCGTAGCCAATAAAATAATCCGTACAACATCTGTAGATAAACTTAAAATAGTCTTCAATATAAGATCTGAATTCGTATTCCGTCTATAAAATCAAATAAAGATGTACTCTGTACTCACTAATTAAATCATTATATTCAAATTTGGTGGAATAGAGATAGAAATTGAAGAAAGATAATACATTTAACAATAGGTCTGTTCGTTTTCGCTGCACCGCCGAACTAGTGCAATAAGTTGAAGTGAGAAAACATATACTTGTCTCTCTTCAACTTACTGCACTAGTTCAGCGGTGCAGCGAAAACGAACAGACCTAATGTATTGCAAGAGAGTGTAGAAAGTGCAGTTCAAAAGTACAGTTGTAATTTTATAATTCGCCATATTCGGTGACGACGTGACGTGTTTTAACGTGCGAAAAATTTGAATCAACCGCCGGAATCATAACTAATGTACCGAAATATGTACTTTCCATAACGTATACATCTCGTTCGCTGACTCACGCGGCATGATATTCGCGCATGGAAAAGTGTACAACGATCGAGCAAGTCAAAACAGTTGCCAAGAAAAGCAGAGTCCATCGCCAACCGTCGTTCCCCGACGTAAACAAACAACGCTCGTATTTACGCCCAAGAGAAGTGACAACAATCAACACATTGCGAATTTTTAAGACAGGTAAAACTAGGTAGGACGTTGCTCGTGTGTTGTGTCCATTTCGTGCCTGAATCATTACGTTTCGAGCCGACGAGCGAAAGATATATCGGGACGCTAAGTACGTGTATCGTAGCTTTGACTAATTCCAGTTCTATGATTAAAATATTCCGTCGTTCTCGATATATCTAATCGTACTCTCGCTGGCATCATAATAGTTAATACGCGTCATCGTAAGTTAACCTAATACGCGTCATCGTAAGTTAACCTAATTTACAATCGAGTCGTATTCACGCAAGTGTGAATGTTACCAGTGAGTATCCGGAGTGTCATGATGGGGCCAACTTAGAACTAGGATGCTAAATTGCAAAGTCAGAGCGAAGAAAACAAGATACGGGGAATATGAACAACGATACATCCACGTATTTCTAGGTCTGTGTCAAATTATTTACTATACGGAATGATTCCGATTTTAATGACAAATTTACTGAGAATAAAGATACTCCAGTTGATATTTAGGTCAGCAATTTATAGTCCGTTATCATTTCATACATAATTATAGTTTCATAATCTCTGATTATTCGTCAACATGTTCATATATTTATTTCACACACCAAGAAATATTGATTACAATGAAACAGACGAATAACAGCCATTAATACAAATCTGTAATTAATTATGCTCCAATCAAAGATAATAAATAATTTACAACGACGAATATCTGTCATAAAATCTAGTGTAAATGGCAAATGTTGATTTGTGTGTCAAAAGGTCTCCTTGAGTTGCAAAATTTTCCATTTGGAATTTGCTAGCTTTTTTTTTTTACCTCTATGTAACCATGTTTTACCAAATCCAAATTTAAATCTCTATTAGTACACAGAATTATTAGCTGTTTTTTGCTCTTGTGCTCTTGTAGTCGTAAATAAATATTTATAACAAGAAAAGATGCTCTTCATCTTTTTTATATCTCAGTATCTTACCATCTCACACATTCTCTCTCTAATTAATTAAATCACATTATATTAAATTAAATTACATAATTATTGTATATTGCTTAATTATATCGCCTATATTAAAATTAGAAATATAAAATATAAGTAAAGAATATATTGAGATAATTGAATATTATGTATAGTAAAAAATATG
>NW_014560030.1:208585-253851 GCF_001313825.1 Dinoponera quadriceps
TGAAAAGCAACATAAATGTTATGTAAAAAATTAACAACACTGTTAATCTGTTATTAGTAACGTCAATCGACACTGCAGTATAAAATGTGTTATTTTAACACTTATACGCATTGAATATCTACATAACACAAAATGTTGAGATAATATAAACACAATAAATTAACGTACGAATATCTTTTCTAACATGAATGTTAACATAAGCATTTTAACAAGAACTGATTTTAATACGAATACAAAATGATTTTTCTGTGCAGATAATTTTGAAATTGATTATTCTTCAAGCATCAACATGTAGAAAATGATCGTAAATAAATATTTATAGCATGAAAAGATAAAGCTATATAATGTTATATTTCAAAATTCTCGATTGATTCTTCAAGTCGGATAGTTTGAATTTGCACAGTTAATATAGAATTAAAATTTCGACTCGAGCAGCATCTTATATGTCTAGGTATTTCATTGATTCTCCAAGTTCGACAACATTTCTAAGGTTAATATAAAACCAAAATTTCGACGAAAAGAAACTGTTTAGATCCGTTTAATCATGCTACATGTTGTACCGATTGTTTACATTTGTGTGATGGAAAAAAGGACTTATAAAAAGGACGTAATTCTATCGTTACCAATGTCAATGAGCGGAATTGGTAACAAGCGTCCTAAGTGGAAAAGTGAATCTATTGAATTTATTAAAGGCTATTTATGTTTTTATCGCTCGTGTGTCGGAATGTGTGCGTTGCGTGCCATTATCTACAAAGTGTTTATTACATCCGCAATTCCATTACCGAATTGCAATTTTATTGTCGTATCACGTCACGAGCCCGTGAAAATAACGTTTCTGGTGGCGTGTACGCTCGCCTCGGGGCGTACCGGAATTCGTACGGTCGAAAAGTTTCGTTAAAAGTCTCGTAAGCCATGATGGGATCATCCCTCCGTAATCACAGCTATTACCTTGAGCGCGCTTGTGTCAGAGTGCGTTGCACATGTACGAAACGATGCCCGGGGCAATCGATAATCCGAGGTGAGTAAAGGTGAAAAGGGGTAGGTGTGAAACGAGCGGTGAGGGTGAGTGGAAGGTTTTCACGGATAATGGGGGCGGTAGATTTTGTTCGCGTCAAGATGAGGGCGGATCGAACACCGAAGGAGCATCAACGTGACGTTCGAGTCGATCTCGTGCGATAACATTTTGCGTAATTCGATAACTGCTACGCCCTCCGGCCGTTTCGCTCCGATAGCGGAGCGAGATAACTGCTTAACATTTTATTAGCGATACGGACAGCTAAGTATCCGCGCAACGTTGTGTAAGACTACATTTCTTCGTGTGTATTCCGCGATAATATTGGCTCCGAGCGCTAAAAATCTAACACAAATCCAAGATAGACATTTGCGAACGTATACATAAAAATTATTTAAACGACAGATGAGTTAATAAGGAACTAGTTAGTATTGTAAAATTAAAAGTTGTTTGTTTATGTTTTTTGCACATGTAACGCGAGATAATGAAATTTGCATTTGTTAGGAAAAATATTTAAATGTTTGATTAATATATCACGCGCATATTTGTTAAAGTATTTAGCGTGTCATTACTAGAGCGCGCAGAATTTTAGGGATGCAGCTTACGCTTATCAGCATATTAGGTTACCTGGTTATTTGGGTGTCGGATTATGTAAATTTCCGTGTATTAGTATATGCGATCGATTAATTTACACGTATATTGTCACATTACGGCGGGCGTATGCGGCGAGTGAAGAGTCTCACGACCTAATGAAGTATACGATAACGCTCGCTAATTTGTTACACCGCCAATAGCGAATGGTAATAATTTGTAAAAAGTATAATTCTGCGTAAATTCGCGTAAATTTAAATGTTCATTAATTTTGCAAGAGTTCGCTCAGTCACGTTGCGTAAAATGGATGTATATATGTTCTCGTCCGAGGAGCTCGCTAGACTACGATACAGGGAAGTTTCCTTCGGAGCCGTTTCTTCTTCAACAATGGAATCAAATCGCCCGAGGAGTCGGGAGAAAAGGGTGCTACCCGGATAATGATATTCAGAGGTAGTGCAAACTTTTCGCATAAATGAAGACTAAGAGATGAATAACCTCGGCGGAATTAATGAGGAATTATCGGGAAAATAAAGAGGTAGAGTAGCGGAACACTTTAAATAAAAGACCTCGCAACCGATCGAACGGTATTAAATACGTGAACAAGAAAGTTCACGAGGAGAGCGGAAAGGGCACGGAACTCTTTTTGCAAATTAATGATCTTCATGGTATAAAATTAGATGATACGACCCGAGCAATGAGTATCCAATAAGAAATATAAGCTGTCGAGGCTTTCATGACACATGATTTGCTTCATAGTCTACTCATTTGATTTCATCGACGATTTTGACTTAGAAAGATTATTTTTTTAAGAACTCCGTTCGCAAAGATTTGCAACATTAGCGGCTGATTATCCACGAGTTAATGCAAAGTAAAATCTATCGCGCAACAATGATTTTCGGATGCTTGCTAATCTTACATCGTAAACAGAAAACGAATAACAAATCGATCAATGATTTTTTATTGTACTTACACTAGAGAGAGAGAGAGAGAGAGGAATTATAGATTCGGTTATACGACGAATTATAAATCCTCGGCGACCGCTTAATAGCTTCGAGAAACAACTCACCTGTAACAGAAAGAAGCGTCATCGTTAGATAAAATTATACGGAAGCCGCGCATCGTATCTGACGCTCTAATACAAAGCCAATAATGCAAACGATAATAGGAGATTTATGACGTAATCGACAGCGGTGGAGCTATCGTAACCGTTATAATGTGGCTTTGTGGGAATTACATTTCGACAAATGCATTCCAATCACGTGCGATCGACATGCGATGTTCTAGCGGAAGCAATCACGGTGTATAAGTTGCTTCAGAGAATTTAGCACGTTTCTCGCGCAGTTTTCCTCGCAGTCGCACGCGGGAACACGAAGTCACGGATTCAACGCTCGCGCGTAGCTTCGCATTGAAACTCGGCGCGTCAAATAATTTCGGGCATTGCGAAGCGCGCGCGCGCGTCGGCATTTCTTTTTCCCTTCGCCGATAACCTTTAATGAAAACCTCGTCGATGGATCGTAAGCGAATGACGTAACGCGATTTTAATATCCTCCTTTAATTAGGAACGAAACTATTAATTGCCACGAGGAGGAGCAAATTCATCTTTGCGCTCGAGCGAAACCGAAGGGTGGGGGATGGTGACTGACGGAGTATCGCGGTCGAGAGGGGTTGCATATTCCGGGGCCTGCGTCCCCGCAGCAGCCCTTGGCGTCGTTTCAATCCCCCTCAACCCTCTGCTAACCCCCAGCTGCCCCCCCCCCTCTTCCCCACCGTTATATCTCCACCGCCGCTTTCCTCACCCACTCTTCTCGGCCAATCTCCTACCTCGGTACTCCACCTCGCGGGCGCATATTGAAATATAATTAGGGGTGGTTTAATAAGCGACGGTCTGCGGCTTTCGCTAAGTCTCAACAGCGTAAGCAGCGGCCTGTTAACCGATACGTCGGCCGTGTTCTCGTCTAACGAGCTACGAGCTCCGGCTTTGCTGCGGTTGCATCGCGCCTCGGACGCAAGCCGACATGAAATGTGCAGCGCGCGGCCTGCATATGCACGCGCCACTGCATTCGACAGGCTTCCTCCCCCGACCGACTGTCCGGCCGGATACTACGCGAAAGCTGCCGCGCGGATGCGTCATACGTCTGGGGGCGATTTTATATCCGGCCGCGATACCCTTTCCGGGCGCGGGGTTATCTTTAAGAAAAATTGCACGGGGAGAAACGGCTATCGTGGACTTCGTAGAAACCGAGTGACGAGCGGTATTATAATGAAACTTCTTTTCGGTATGATAACGACACAAATGAACGTCTGTGCGATAAGCAAACCCGGCCGTTCGCGTGTGACTACTGTGTATTCACGATATTCGAGCAATTAGTTCGACGTGCACGTATTCGCGAGAATAGCTGACGTTATTGTTACTTCCTATCCAGCGCGATACGTCACTCACACGGTGAAGAATTTTATGTCAACGGTCAACTGAAATCTCCGTGTTACTTTAACAAGGTGAATATGTTGAAAAATAACATGTTAACAAGGTGAATATATTAATTTGATGCATATTTGTACACCTGACATATTCCCCATGTTAAAGTAATCAAAATTTCAACAGGCCGGTTTTCAACGCAAAACCTTTTTTTTTTAATATGCTTAATCAACTCATCTCGCCTATGTCAATCTTGCGCGAATGATGTATTGCAGCGTCGTGGAAAAACTATACCCGCTTTACCTAACGAACTCGGTCGCGCCACTTGACCTCACGATCCCCGCGCGGACACGAGTTTCACGTCGGTGACGGTAACGCGAGAAATCGACACACTCGAAATGATCACGACGGGAAATCGTTGCGCGTCTGCAAAGTCAGGCACTTCATTCTCGCGACAGAAGTTCCCTCTCGGTACGTATGTGGGTGCACGTACGCGTGTGTGCGCGGATCCGCGCGCGTTCACGCTCGGGCGAGGAAACTTCGCCGGCGTGCTCGTCGATCGTAAGAGCCATGAGTGACGCGTAATTACTCGCATCCGAATAGCAGACAACTGGGATTGAAGGGTACCGTGGCTCGGAGTGACAGAGCGTGTCAAAGTTAAGCGCACGGTAGAAAAAGATCGTGACACTAATTGCTCGAAAATATATAGGCTACCCTGGCACCGACTCGCGGAAAACTCTCGCGTTTTAGCAGGTCGCACGCGCGCGCTCGCGCTCGTTCGCGTATATGCGTAACGAGGTGAAAAAAAAAAGAAATAAAATAAAAACGGGATGACACACATGCTCGTGTAGAACCAGTTAAACGAATTAAATTACGTCATCGCCGCTGCGTAACATCGCCGTCGCCGCGAGAGAGTGTATTAAATCCGCGCGAAATGATATTTAACCGATGACAATCGCATCACGAATTTCATGCACATATATTCGCCCGTATTACAAAATGTTGCGTTTTCGTAACGTCGGCTTCGTGCGCGCGCGATCGATATTCGAGTGTTTGAACGTTACGGCTGATTTCTTCGAGCGAAACGTCCACGGTGCGATCCCGGCGTATTTACAAGTTCAATCGCGAGTCGTTCGAGCGGTCGCGCGATTATTAACAGATCGTTCCGATATAATGGCTGGATCCAGTCGAGAGAGAGGGAGAGAGAGGATCGCGCGTTGTGACACAATGCTTCGTTATCGCGAACAGGATTTTGCGAGCACGTAGCGACAGCTCGGCTGCGTCGGAACCCACCCGGCGAACTGGCGGACGTTTTCGCGAGGATTAATCGCCAAAACGGAAATCGTTTGGCGCTAACGCCAGAAACGAGCAGCTGCAGCCGTCTGGTACGGTCTGCTTACCTCGACACGCCGGAAGGTTACGACCTACGGCAAGGGGGTTGCTGCATAAACGCCACCGCGCCGCGTCGCACCGCGAAAGAGAAGTAAAAACGGCGAGACGGAGAGAAAGTCTCACCCCCCGTTGTCGTCGTCCTCGGGGGTCCGTTAAATAGCTTCCACCCCCGTGCGGCTACGCTATCGGCGAATTGCGTTTCTTGGACGTTGAGTCGCCCTCCACCAAAAAATTCATAACCCCGTACAAGTGAAGCTACGGCGAATGTAACCAACTGACGCAATCCGCGACCATCCAGAACATCTACGGACATTCTTCTGCGTTAGGTTGAACATTTGTTTTACTATTTGAGTTATAGTTAGAATCCGGGCGTTTTCATTCAATGAACGATGGAGTAAATGAGGAACGCGACATCCTTCTATGTGTTTTATGTTTCGTGTGCTTTGTGCATTCTCAAATGCATTCGGCAAATCCACGCAACCGTACTCGAACGATTCGGGTAAACATATCGCGACGACGAGCAATTATTCCACGGATAGTCGTGCATCTAGTAATTCACGACAGCATCGTGGACATGGTGCATATCCATTCCGACTTGCTTTACGTGTTAGTACCATCGACCTAAATCAGTTTATTACGCATGTAGTCTGCGCAGGGTCATCAATCGTCGATTAATCAACCGGAAATGGTCGATTTAATGCGTTAACGTTACGGCCGTGGATACGCGTTTCGCACGTATCGCCGTATCAGTGGCGTTAATTAATGTAATATAGGCGTCTATATTACCCAGCTACGAGGATGCCATTTGGTGCCAGTTTTTCGACCAACTAAATCAATTTCGTGGGTAAAACGCTTTATCAGCGACGTGGATGTTCCCTTCGTTGGAAATGCCGCCGGCCGGACGTTTCCGCGCGTCTGTTTTACACGAAAAATAATTAATCTCTCTCTTCCCCTTCATCCGTATCTATCTTTTCCTTTCTCTTTAAAAGTGATAATCGTTCATCGTTTATCGTTCGGACATGATAATCCTCTTTCTTTGTTGCGAGATATTTTTGTTTTCCATTACATAGCATTTTTTGCGCTCCGATTTGTACGACGAAAGGTAATTCGGCTTTGCTTGGTTTTACCAATGCTTGTGGCAGCAATTTTCCATCCCGTTTACTTGTTTATTTTATTTATTTCAACGATTATTTTACTTGCATTTTTGAACGTTAAACAGCGCTAAATGTTATAAACCAGAAATTTAATACATAAACTTACGAGTATTATCATTCGTATAAATTGTTTGAAAGAAACAATGCGCGATCGAATATCTGTAAAAATAAAACGAGAGAAGAAGAGAGATTTTATACGTTCGGATAAATATAGCAACTATCGATTCTTCTCTCCGAGCCCGTAACGTATGCACACGCGGAAATCTAGAGAGAAGATACATCAAATACGGAGAAATAATCTCTTTACACGTACGATATTAAATCCCGTCTATAAACGTCCTTTTAAAATAAAACCGACGGGAGTCTAAAACAGTCTCGAATCGCGCTGTCAGTATTATAATGTGCCGATCGGGATCATCGCCGATTACTCGGTTCTATTTTTGCTTATGGCTGCGAAACCCGGGCAAGACAATTCGGTTTTATCGTTTCTCAATGCAACGGCGACGAGGACGACGAGGACGACGTCAGTTCCCGGGCAATCGATTTGCGCGCGTGCTCACGGGATGCAAATAATCTCTCGGTGGCCGCGCTATCAACGGCCGCGAGTGGCGCCTCCGATAAGCAAGAAGTACTGGCCGGCGCATTTCATTTGCACGTTAATTAAAAATAAATTTAGCCTAGCCGCGGAGTAGAAGAAGAGTATATTGCACTCGATATCTCGCTCGGCGGGTATATGTACTTCGTTGGGAGAGGTCCAAGCGCCCGTAAGTACGAAGTAATGGAGAACGACGCGTTAAACGTTCGGATTGGAGCATCGCACTTTTCTCCATTCTCTTTTGGCACTCTTCGTCCCGACGCCGATGTCGATTTACAGACATTTACGATTCAGCATTGAACGATGTTATGAGAATGCATTTTGTACCTCATCGTGATTCGAGAAATTCTACATGTTCACTGCGATTTACATTCGTCCGTCTGGTCGATTTGAAATCTTTCGAACGCCTGCAAAATCGCGAGTCTTCGAGTTTAACGACTTATGTGCTTATCGTGGAAAAATGTTCACCTGCCACCGGCGGATTTTGAGAGAGAGGAAACTCATTTTTTTCAGACCTTGTCTGAAAAAAATATCCTTCTTGTACATAAAAATTCAGAAATCTGCCTTCATATAGACTCTATAATATTACAATTATTGTCTATCATTATAGGCAAATATTTACTTAGGGCGATAATCACCCGCAGAATGAAGTCATGCATACGTGACAGCGGTCGTCAAAATGTTCAAGTATGACGTCAACGTTTTCAGAGATGATAGAATATTTTTTATCTCTCTAATCTCGCGGTTGATACACCTATTCCGTCATATCCCACGTGTGTGTCACAGCACTAAATATGTAAGCTGTGTTCTTTCGCAGTATCCTGTATATACGGCGCGCTCCAACGATAACATCCTCTCGCGCGTCTCGCGACTTTGAGAATTCACCGACACGCGGGAAACTTTATCTCGCTCTGTATAATCAACTTATTTATTTTCTCCCATCCTGGAGTCTCCGAAAGGAGCAGATTGTGATCGCGATTAGTGTGCGGAGTTTGGTGGCGCGGAGATTTATCACGTGGAAGCGATTTAACTTCGCGATACTTTAACCCGTATGTATAGGCGATTTTTAACACGGAAAGTTTCTATCGAGCACCACGGGATATTTAGTGTGGCGATATGATATTTTTACACGGAACATACTCGTTATGTGTCGGATAAAAGTTGGCCGACGAGAAGGAAGGAGCCATAAAAGATAACGCGGTGATCGAGTAACTGACTAACTAATTAACCAGCCAACTCCCCCGGCGAACTATCCGATTAATACGTAGAAACTCGGATAAACTTTGTTACTGCGTGCAAGTTCCATAACAGCTGCGTTTATCAGCGAACTTGCAGACAGGCAGCGGTTTACATTCGTCTATTCCCTCAGCTAAGTATAAAACCGTAATTTATTCCGCTCGACGATGCGAGTTAAGTTTAGTTCGCACTAGCATAGGCCACATATTGGTAATAATAACGCTAAGTGATGAATTTGAACTATCTCTGTATATTAATTATGTGTATCGAAGACCGCTCAGTGATCGTGCCTTACCGAAAATATCCTCTGACATCCCAAATCACCGAATACAAAAACAATATTATTTGGTTGATGCAATCATAGCCGCGATGAAAGAATTAAATTTGAGACCGAATTAGGAGTGTGACTGATTGGTTATTTTCGTTCCAACAAAAAATATGGTTGGAACAGATGAAAAGTTAAACGTAAAGTGCCGTTTCTCGAGTCGATGAAAAAGCAGCGCGCAATGGTACGCCCTGAGGGAATGATTAAAATTAAAAAAGAAAAGAGAGAGAGAGAGAGGAAGGAAATGAAATACGTGTTCTTGTTGCGGAGAAATTGTAACATTAAGTTATTACATGTAGCGGAGCTAATCGCAAGGCTCGCAGCGGCTATGAATCACCGTTACTCCGTCCAAACTTTGACGGGGAAGTATCATCTGGCTCTTTCTAGGCGCCGTCCCGTTTCAGTTGCTTGCATCCGTGAATAGAAGCGAAAGATGCGTGCCTCGGCGTGTCTCCGACCAATTTACGGCGTTTTCGAGGTCGCGAGGAAACACCGAACGGTGGACGAATGCGCGAGGGTCTCGTCATCGTTCTCGTGAGAGGCTCGAGATGAAAGGAAACGGGCTGCAGGCTCTGGTGGTAGCCGGAAAAATAAAATGATGACGTATGACGACGCCGTGCGCCAGACGCATATCTATTAATAGAGGCGCCGCTTTGCGATCCTTCTCTCACTGGCCTTTTCCTTTCATTGCGTTCCCCCTTTGCCTAGGTTCGTCATATCGGTATAAAGTATGTCTGTATTTTGTATTCGCGTGAAAATATACGGAAAGGATGTACCGATTTAGTTTCCAGTTTTTAGCGAGTAGAACGTACCAAACGCCGCTGGTATTCGCGATGAACGTAGGGGAAAGTAGTGTCAGTTGAAACAGTCTAGTGGTGAAATCTGTGAGAGGAATAAATTATTATTATTATTATTCGAAAGCTTTATCGATATGTCATTTATGTAAACAGAAACTAGAGGGCATTGTCTCTCACACACTTGCCAATGCGAGTTTGATTATGAAAGAGGTTCATCAGTAACTTTCAGTCTCCGTCGAAAAATTCCTTCAACTCGAATCATAAGACTTTTCAACTGAGACAGTCTATTGCCTCAACGTAACGAAAATTACTACAATAACGTAAAAAATGATTGGAAGATACGAACACACACGCACAAAGTCAAGAAGACTGGTTACAATGAATTGAATATAAAAAGTAGCCTCATTCCAGCTGCACAGATCAGACATCGAAAATTTCCAATCACATTTTCAGGCACATTGTATCCGAAAATTCGTGCATCACGACTGTTGATGAATCGACAACGATGCTCCAAAGCAGCAGTAGTCGTGGTGCACAAATATCCGGAAATGATGAAATTTCCGATTGGAAATTTTCGATATCACTGTGCCTAGGAAAATAGGTCTGCATTAATGGAGTGTTCTACTGTACTTAGAATCTTTCAATAATAGACAATAGCGATCACAGCGACCCTTCGAGCAGAAAGAAAACTCGAAAATGGGCCACGAAAAGCGCGTTAGGAAATTCAACTCGAAGCAACAAGAGTAATAACACACATTTCACTTGGAAGGGATAGATCGTCGCTTCTGCGATAATATACACGTGTAATCGATACGTATGTGTGTCGCGATAATGGCAAGAAACTGTCGATACTTTTCAAGTATCGGGCGGAAGTGTCGATGCTAAAGTATCGGAGTATCGGAGACGAGACTATTGAGATGCATCAATAGTATTGAATATCGTTAGCGTTTCTCTACCACGGCCTCTTCGATACCGCCATTTTCGTACGTATGCGTCGACTCCTCACTGTCCGGACGGACACTCGCTGCGTCCGTCTCTGCTCCCTCTTATCAGTTAATTATCTTTCACCCGGATAACGGCTAATTACAGGCCGGAAACTAGATCGCGCTGCGAGCCTGGAGACCGGAAGTGTCGCGCTTATTGTCTGAAATTCGCGCGCGACCGACACGGGCTTTTCGGTACCTTTCGGCGGACAACACACAGAGAATCGGGACGTCCGATACAGCCGCCGGCTGTGAGCAGACGTGTAAACGCACAGAGCACTCGCCCGCTTTGCCGGCTATCGGGTTTGATGCGGTCACGTACACAGAAGTGGCGCAGATGTTGCGGAATTGTTCATCGATTGTTTTTACCCAGTTCCGCGCGCGCTTTACGAAGCGCTGATATTATTTATCGACCTAACGCGGCCTCGCGCGCGCACCCCCCTCGCGCTCCCCTTCTCCATGTCCCTTCTCCCTTCGAGCCTGAATTACGCTCCACTCTGTCTCCGGTTTTTGTTATCAATATTTAGTAATGACTCGCGCGCGAGAGAGAGCGTAGCAGATATTCTATTTCGCCGCGCCGTTACAACGGTGTAACTTTAATGTATGCAACGGTATTCGTTACAAATTGGAAAAAGTTACTCTTTCAAAAGCGCGAGAAATGGGATACCTTTATTATTCCCACTCCCGAGATCCGTGTATAACGTTTGGCAGTGTAATTAGCCTCATAATTAACCCGTTTTATTATGCTTAGAAAAAAAGATTACAATGGAACGAAACGCGAAAAAAACGCACGGTGGCTTATTGATTCTATAATTCGACTTGTGCGCGAAGCGATACAAAGGATTCGAACACTCGGTTAGTGAATCGATATGATAATAGGCGAAAAATACGATTTATTATTACTGATTTCTGACCACGCTTCATTCACGTACACACGCGTACGCGTGTCTTTAATTTCGGACGAAATAGCCCAGTTTTGCAGCTAGAATCGATGAGCTCGCACACTCGTGTATCATATGCATTAAACTTGACACAGAATAGAAGTTAATTATCGCGATCGCTATAGTTTGTAGTCAACCAACTGCTGCTGCAATAACCGATAAAAATGTAATTGTGCTTGCCCACGCGCAGCGTAGACACGTCGCGCAACTATTTTATTTCATTGAAGTACTAATTAATGCGTCTTAGTTGTGAGATAGTTAATTAGTCGCAATTCCAATCTCATGTTAGCATCTGAAATTGATCTTATAACTGCGAATCGAATATCACTTAGGCATATCTGATCGCTATGAAAAGTCAAGAACCAAGCTTGATTTTTTTATTTTTCAAGAATTTCTCTCTCTCTCTCTCTCTCTCCGCCCCCCCCCCCCTTTCTTCCTTCCCTTCCCCCATCTCTTTCCTTCTCTATTCCGTGCAAATACTTTAACTTTTTTTTCTAAGTAATAATATAATATAACGAGATTAAATCTGATTTCTTCGCCCGCGCGACCGCTCGACGGTATATTTTTGCCGCGCTGTTTAAGAATTAAGCTCCTAGAAAGACAGGCACGGAGTTGTGCGAATGACATTTTGTCAAAAGCAATCTCTTTCACGTAATTATGCACGTCATTCGTAAATTCCCAGCTTCAACTAGAGTTTCCGGTCACGAACAAACGAGCTAGCAAACGCTACGCGAACGGCCGTAATTAGTAGTGAAATTACGCGACATAAAGTGACCGTCGTCGTTGTGCCGTTGCCTTTATTAATAACGTGCAGGAGCTCTGGACGTAGGATAGATGTTCGCTCAGGCGATACAGGGAGTGATTAATGACATCCGTCGGTGCGATATTCGCGGGTTTCTCGATATCGTTGAAACGAGCTGATTAAAAAACCCTATCGTTTTCCTTCCGGTTTCTCACGTATAGATAAGACTTCCAATAATTGCGAATAGGGCCGCGATAATAGGCATATTTTTCCACGGAAGGAAGCGCGGAATAAAATTAATTACTTTATTTTATAATTTTTATTAGTAAAGTTGTGCTTTTAAAAGCGTAAATATTTAGAAACCAACATTCTGATTTTTAATCAAAACCATGCTAAAAATTAAACATTTTCACCGAATGTAACTAAATGCGTCATGAATGCGTCAAACAAAATGGATAACCACGGGCATCCATATTTACAAGTTATGCCATCTAACGCGATGTTCCATGGTCTTTATCCTCCGCTCCCTAGTCCGGCATTACAGACCGTCATGCAAGTTAATGAACCACCTCCCTCCCTTCGTGGTGTGACGTAATTGTTAAATGGTCTTTTAGAAATCTATCAAGTCCCCGCAAATTCAAGTCAAATTTGTATACAATAGCTTTTGTTACTCATATATTTAATATATATATATATATATTTTTGACAATGTGAATTTTATTGTATAGTATCTCGCTTTGTCCAAGTTTTTCGTGTTTTTCGCGAGGGACGAAGCGTCCCCGTCGGCTTTATTTCACTTTGGAATTAATAAGTCACGACGCCGCGGATATTCTTCTCGACGCAACCTCGCCCCCATTCTTTTACCGCCGTCGCAACGACGGAAGTTTCACTCGCGGCTCGCAGGACGTTCCGAGAGAACGCGGTGGTGGCAAGAGAATGGCGTGCCGGAACGGTGCGCTTTTATTGCCACTGGGCTCCATAATTGAACCGACATAAGTACTCTTTTTATATCATCGCTGCGAAATGATGGAAGAGGATTACGTCGATCCCGCGGGAGGGAAGCCTGACGTGGAGCGCGATGGTGAGGAGAAGGGAAGAAGGACAGCATCGTCGCGGAACGCGAACGAAAGAGACGGCGGTATCCGCGGACGGTGACGTGGACGGGAGAGGCGGAGGACGAAGGAAGGTGGGCGAGACGAACTTTCAGGTTTCTCTCGTCGACGTCTCGAAGCAAGGCCGAGCCGAGTCAGCAGGATGCTCCTGTGCGTCGTCCTTTTCCCCTGTAACTTCGGCGCCAATATCTTTTCGTCTTCCTTCGTCGCGCCGCCCGGCGTCGTAACGCTTCCTGCCACGGGCATGCCCGGCTGTAGCAAACGGAATCGTGGAACCGCGGAAAAGTGGTTCTCATGTCGCTGTCCCCCTCTCCTCACTCCTGTCTCTTCCTCTGTCTTTTCCTCTATTTCTCTCTCTCTCTCTCTCTCTCGGCCGGGCTCGCTCTCTTCGGCGGCTTAAGTGGTCTTACGGAATCCGAACTGCGGGAGAGCGGACGGAGCAAAAGTTTATTCGGCCCGTGGATCATAAAAGCCGGGCAAGAAATATCTGAAGATACCGGATCGACGAAGCGGCCGCGGACGCTGAATGGAGATGTCGTTGTAAAAGATGAGACCCGGTACTAAAAATTCGCCGCAGCACGCACTCGAGTTACATTTCCTTTCGTTTAGAATGGCTGGACGTTACAACGACACTTGATCGATTTACGATTGTCAATTGTTAACCGAGAGTCATTCGATGTTGGATCCCGTTACCGGTAAATTTGTAGAAGTGGAAGTTCCCTTTTACGGCGATACTAGCAGCGCGATTTAGCCGAGGGAATGTTGTTAAATATTTACATGATCGAAGTACGTAATGAAAAAAAAAAAAACGAAAATTGGAACAGTTCATAAAAATTAAACTACAATTCACCTTTGTGTTGCTATAAAGGGGAACGTGCCCGAATTCCGGGTAGTTTCCTAACTTCGGGTAGGCGCTTTCCTTGGCCCCTAAGATCGTTCTACGTTAGTCGCATGTTGAATAGTAACATCGACACTTTTAATTGGTTTTTCTTTTTTCTACAATTTTTGCGGCGCAATTTGTCGTTTTTTTCTCAACTCGTTCATACCGAAACTAAAACCGCGTTTTTCATCATAAATTTATCTTCAATATACGTTTTTCAATATACCGTGAAATTATTCAATAATATTGAGAGATGACTGCCCTCTCAATGGAAACGGGATAATCTCACTTTTTGGAAGAAATTTACCTCATGTCACTACGACTTTTTAACGCGAAGATATTGAACGGTGAGTCGTTTGACGGGGACTGAGGCCGATGATATTGCTGCTCGTCCTCGGAGAAAGAGGTGCGATTTCCGCGTCGCGAGCGTACTACAATGTATAACGCGCGCGGCTCCGACCTGCCTTTTCGGAACTGCGGGCGATGCCGCGCTACCACTGAAAAAATAAACGTCCGCAACCCGGCGAAAAATCGACGTACAGACGTGAAACAAACGCCATTTTTCTAGGCATTTCGCACCGTATGCATTTACGTTGGTCGCACGAGCTCTTGTCGCAACACGTGTTCTCGTATATCGGTTGTGACATGTGGTGTACGTGATATATCGTTGTACAAAGATGTCAAAGTACAAGCAATTTGTTTTAACAAGCAAATAGAGACCGTCTCGGAAGTTTTCGTCGTATAAAGTACGAAGTTCCATGAGTACTTTGGAAAATTTCGCGCCAAGATTTCCTGTGTGATCGATCATTGTTTGTCAAATAGTAAGCGCGTCGAAATCTTGGTTGACATTTATTGCAAGCAACGTCGAGCGCTCTGAAAAATTTATTGATTGGCGCATAGTGACGAATACTCGGTTAATAAGTGGCTGCTAAATCACCGTTCGTTTTTAATCCAGCTAGACCAGTTGTGGTTGCCTATAGTCGATATTGAATATCTGACATCTACTAATGGCCCGACGTGGAATGATCAATCGTAAAATCTTGTATGGCGTTTTGCATTTGCTCAGGAACGATACTGGGGCACGTCTTGTCGGTTTCCCTTAGACATCTCGAATAAAATCCCTCGGCTCTTCGTGATATACCTTAATTTATTCAGCGTGAGATATTTTCGTATTCGAGCGTAGCGACACTTTGAATGCCGTTATTGATTCAGTTCCTCGGGTGAATTGCGCTCGCTAAAAATTGGATCGTCCCGGGTTACGAGATCCCGGGGGATCGTTGCGTAGAATGCACGCGAGAATAATGAAAGCACATGGACGGTCTTGCAGAGACACGAGACACGAGCTTTTAATTAAGTTGATACGCGGTTAAGACCGACTTGATTATGAAAGTCAGCTTATTTTGTATACGCCAGGCATTATTATATCCTGCAGAATACAGACCCCTTTCGCATCAGCTTGAATCACGATTGTAGACTCGTACGGCAGATTTCGAAAAATAAGGAACGTCGACGCTGTAAACGGTGGTGGAGAGACTCTCGAGAACCCTTTATTAGATCGAAACGAGCACGATGGAAGGTAGCGGAAGGAAAGTCGCGGCTTGCGCCGTGAAGCGCGTCGAGCTGTAGTAATATTTTGTTTGAGGCCGCCTGCCGCTCTCCCGCGTGCGCGAGAGAGTCGAGAGCCGGGCTCGGTTGTCTTTCCCGCCGGAAATTAAAACCCTTTTTGTCGCGGGCACCCCGGCGAATGCTGCTGAGTTCCCGCTTTTTTCGCGTATTTTTAGGAGACCTCCGGCACTGCCGCCGTCCCTCTTTACCAATACTCGACAGCCCGAAGCCTCGCGCTTTACGTCAAGCCGCTCGAACGAACGAACGGTCGTCAGTAGGACTAATTAGTGGCTGACGCTTCCTGTCGCGGCGCAATATTTGTTACCTCGTTCTTTGATTTTCGGAGCATTTATGATCCAAGCGATTCTTCGTCATGGCGGTCCGACACGACAAAGAAATCGAGCTCGTAACGAGAGGGTCTCGTTGAGAACATCGAAAGAGGGAGAAAAACTGCGTAACGTAAAAAAGTTACCGTCGTATACGAAGCGAATGTACACATTATTTAAAATGCGCTCTTGACCGGATTCGGGATTAATTAAACGATGGGAACTGCAAGCTAGTCTTAACGCGAAATAAAATGAAGTTGTTAATTGTCATTTGCTGTTGACGGGATTAACTACGGTTTCATTCACGTGCATGTAGCCGATTGCTCTTGAATCTTCGCTTCGATTTACATTTCTTCCTTCGCCTTGACTCAATTTAATTTCAATTTTGACTCTACGTTATTGCATCGTTGCGGTTTGTTATCTTCGCAATTATCGTTTTCGCAAGCATCGTTTCGTTGTTGCGAGTTTCACAATTACTCTTCCGCATGTGTTGTCGCTTCGCTCTCGTGACAAGCATTCAGAAACTAGTTGGAGATACACGATCCTCTTCTCGATTGATCGGTCGACGGCCATTTTGTCGAGTGCTGGTATATTTTCGAGCGTACGCTCACGTTGAGAGACATACGATGGGAAGAGAAAGCAAAAAGCGACGTTTGCCAACACCGATGCGCTCCGCCGTAACGTGTGTTTGGAAGGAAAAGATAGACCGGATTCCGTGATAGCAAGACACACATTTGAAATTCAATTAGCCGCACTAACGCGACACGTTTTCATACTCCAGCCTTCGTGTCTATTTTGATTTAATTTCTAGCTAATGCTACATTATAATGCGTCGCGTCAATTTGACGTTACGATCCGTCGGCAAATCGTTCTTAATTATCAACTACTTCTTTGTTAATGCGTGTAAAAAAAGAATATGAAAAGACACTTCACACACGTTTCTCGCCACGTGACGCGCCATTTGGCTCTGTTTCAGTGTTCAATTAACGTGTACATACAATCGGTGCCACGTGTGCCACGTGGATTACGAAACCGTCATGCGACAGACATTTCGAGGCGTTTTCAAAACGTCTGCTTATACACGTTGCAGCTTGTGCTTTCTCGAAGGCACAGGTCTGTCCGGTCGGCCGTTGTTTCGCGTGCGTGCGTCTGTCAGTCTGGGTAATTAATAATTGGCACCGTGGCAACGCACCATGATTGCGTTGGGTTCGGGGGTTTGACATCACAGGAATAGTAACATGAATTTGGGCTTGGCAGGTCGATGTAAGACGTGGCATGCGGCAAATTAGACGTTTTGAGTACTCGACACACCGAATCGATCGAAAATCGAGCATGTTCTCGGCGAAGACTGAGGTTCTGACATCCTCGCGTTCAAGTTTACAAATTCTAGCAATAATCGATCAATTCCCGAATCCCGATTCGAATTTCTTTCCCTGGATTTATACGAGCAACCTCGCCGAGCTCCGGGAAAGCTGTTATTTCACTCGCGTCAGAAATCTCGGTCAATTTGCGTTTCTCAAAAACATCGACGACAAATTAACCGCATCGGTAAAAATCAATACGTACGATTTTCAAAAAAGGATGCAAAAGTCAACCGATATTAACCGATAAGTGAATCGCTCGCTTTAAGTTTATCGCTTATTCACACGTGTAAAATTAAAAAATAATACTGAAATAACTTTTCGAGAATTTTTATACATTGATATCTGTGAAATACAGCGAATAATATGCGATCGAGCAACGTAAATCACTAGACGCGCATGCAATACGCGAGCGACCGTCTTGGATATATCGGGCATCAGGTTATTAAGCCAGTCGGGTACTATCGCCGTACAAAGTAACCGCGATCCAATTATTTACGTGCGAGATCGATCTCTATCATCGAACCGCTGTTCCCGCCCTCTCTCTCTCTCTCTCTCTCTATCTCACGCGCGTTTCCTCCCTTCTATGTATGTGTGTGCGTCTCTCGTTCCATCGCACACACACACGCCGCTCGCGTAACCCTCAAGCATTAACCCGCGCCCGACCTAATCCCAACCTGCTATCGGTTGCTTAGGAAACTAACGGCAATGGTTTCCATCGACGCAATGGCGCTTGATGGATTTCAGTCCCGCCACTGCCGCCGCGCGCGGTGATAAACCGCCGGTTGACCCGCGCGCAGCCAATGCGAAGAGATTAAGGGGTGATTATATTATAATTTGGTTACCCTTAACTATAATCGATCGCCGTGTAGCGGCCCGCGGCCGAGCGGTTGGAGAAATTCGCCCATTTGCCGGAGGAAATGGCCTATAAGTGCCATCAACGGCGGCGGTCCGATAATTTATCGTACTTTATTGTTAAATCCGCTCGGAAAACAGCTCTGGTTGCGCGCGGGAAAAAAATATACCCGTCCGCTCCGTCCGAGTTTAATAAACGTTGTATTTAATAACGCGTTGACAAATATCTATTTTATCGTCGTTAGAATAAAAACAGATATCGCGTAGGAAATATCATGCTATCGGACCTGTGTATTGAATGGGCTCCGCTGACGTTTCGATTTGTAAAATATGATAAAAGAAGAAAAAGTTTCGCGAGAGAATAGCTCGCGAATCGTTCGCGTACTCTACCCAGAATTTGTCGCAGACATCTCACGGTGTTTCTCTTCAAAGAACTTTTAGCTTTCGGGTCCGCCCGCGAACCCGATACCGTATCGATTGCGTTGCACGTCCGCGCGCGTAATTTTACTCGATAATACGCGCTTTAAAATTACCACTCGACAATTAAGGCTAGATTTTAACGCGCGATGAAAAAGCAGACCCCGAGACGCGTATGATCATGGGTTTGTTTTTCCGTTCTTTCGCACGTATTAACTTCGTTACGTGACCCCCCACGTCCCTTTTTTCGTTCATCCCACGCGATATGGTCGGTAATCAGCATTACAGTCGCCGGTCTTTCTCGTCTTCCCGCGGCGCTATTGATTCCCGGGGTTCCGCCCCGCGTATCGGCGCAGTCGGTCCAACGAACGAACGGATGGACGGGCCGCAGTGTCAGTAGTTAATCGCACGAATCGTAATGCAAAGCTAATGCGGGGTCTCTCTTTGCGTAGAAAAGGTTCGTGTAATCAGGCAACCTCGCCAGGAGGATGGATGGATGCGCGACGTCCATATCGACTGCTCTTGCCCTCTTAACGTTATACAAAGCAAATGCAGATCAAAGAGGCCATTCATCGGCTGTCCGCAGCTATCCGTTGTATCGGCCACACGGCGATCCCACCCTCCGGCATCGGCGTTATTACTTCATCCCCTGGCGCGAAGTAATTCGTTTTCGCGGACTGGAACTTCCACCGACGCGGCGCCCACTTCACACGTGTACCTATCGTAAAGTGTAATCAGATCACGCTGACAGAGGTGACTTCGACGCGAGGGGAGGCTTCGCAGCGGGCAGCTCCCGCGATGTCGGGAAAAATTCGATTTTCCGATTATCAAATGTCGCGTTTGCGCGATCCTTGCCGATCGCGTGCCCGAACGTTCCCTCGAGGAGAATGACGTGAGTATCGTAGCCGTGGCGCAACGAATTACTTTCCCCGGGTATTAAACGATATTGCAATCCCCGTTGTGAACGTCGCGCAAAGTTAGCCCTGCGGGTGTAATCTAACCCCGTCTTACGGTAATACATTCGCCCCGGCGCCGTGTACCGTGCTGTAATCTTCGGCGATCGCTTATATTTCGCGAGTTACGCGGTGGCGTCGGCACATGCGTAGCCGCGGGCTCTATAATGCGATTATACGGTATTAATATCTGGCACGCGTAACGCGAATGATCGAACGGTGAGGCCGTTATATAATGCCGGGGAGAACGGTTGTCGGCGCTTACGGAGGACGAGGCCGCCGGTGGACGGAACGCGCGCACGTTGGGATGGAAATTGGATATTCGCGGACGCGTAGAAACTTTGCTTTTCAAAACTGATATCCTAATGCTTCGTTAGCGGACGTTGGCGACGTCGACGATTCTCCGAGCCGCGGCGGTGAGCAGAAAATTATTACCCCGATAGATTAACTCGATATCTCTATAAAATGGTGCGAATATTACGGTGCGCGTTGCCGGCGAACGTTGGGGACGCGAATATATCGTTCCCGCTTAATACGGAGTTTTGAGATTAACGTTATTACACAGCCGGGACCGTGTGTTTCATCCGGCGCGTAGCGCGAACTAGTTCGTTGCCGAGAGCGATTTTTGGAAATATCTGCGCGGCCGTGCTCGCAAATGGATCTCAATCGTGTTTGCGGAACATGGAGAACTCGACTTACGTTCGTTAAAATATCGCTTCGAACGCATAGAGAGCGCAATCGGTGCGCAATCACTTTCCGGACGAAGTCCACCCGCGGAAATTTCTCACGCTCTCGACTCCCCGCCGTGGATTCAGCGCGCATCACTTTTACCACGTCGTTGTTTTAATATTCGCGCGTTCTATACAGTTGGATATGTAATTTTGATCGGGCGGAATATCAGCGAAGCTGAAGTTACCGCCTCGGTAAGATACGCGAAATGTTTCGTACTTTCACACGTTAAACATACGATATATTATATTATGTTATAGTTCCGATTTTACTTATGTACATCTCGAGTACGCGAATATTATAATTTCGCGCAACTCAACTGAAGAGTCGTGTCGCTCTAAAGTCGACGAATTTGTAACTTGATCGCCGACGTGCATATTGAATTATTTCGGGAGAGTCGAAACAGGCACGTCGCGTAATGCGGAAATACCCGAGTATCGCCCGGGGTCATCACTACGGATATCTTAACACGTTCGCCACCAGGACTCTCCCCGCAACCACCTCGTATACTTTTCGACGTGAAACATATTTAATTTTATAGTATGAACATAGGAAAAAAAATGTCTACTCTGCACGTGCGACGTTGGTGATCTCTCGTGAGAGATCGCTGCGTCGCACACGTGTTGGTGGCGAATGTGTCAACCTTTTCACGACTGCGGAGTTGGCCGCCACTACGTGCATTATACGGCAAACAGAGCTCGCTCATAAATAAAACGGAGGTTGATCTTCACAATTTCGTTTCGATTTCACGTTTGCCGTTAGCAACAATTCTTACACACAGAAATTTTGCGAGCGGTCACCACAGTGCTCATTCATATACAGAGACAGTTTCACGGGTCATTATAACGGCGACATTCATCGCGATAGAGTTAACGAAGACCCGCACGGATCCGGATATAAATGGCGCATAAGAGCTGAATCTTATTCGAGCGATCGAAGTGTCTAAATGTGGAATTGGCGGAAATACGGTCGGTTTTTGCGACGCGCCTCGCTCTTTGACACCGTGACGCTCTTTTGCCCACCCTCCGGCTCCCCGTATCCTAATTAATCCCGGAAATCGATTTCGATTGCCTAGAATCTAGTAGCGTGATTACACCGCGGAACGTAATACCGTGGAAGTACCGTTCGGTAGTACAAATCGCTTCTCGACAAGCCGATATCGCATGACTCGGCCGGCCGAAGTAGGTCGTCGCGTTTCTGGCAGATAGGATCTTTTTGAGTGATAGACAGGCGCAAGGTGGAATATCGACCGACCGCGCGCTAACGTCAGAACGGTGGAAGAAAAGGAATTGGCGTTCAGAAGGGCGGAATTCTAGAGGGCGGCTCAGAAGCAGCGCCGGCCGCAGATCGATCTTTCGCTGCACGGAATAAACGCCCACACTCGCTCGCTCGCTCGCTCCGCGCATAGTGGATGCGGTTTCCGTCTAACTCGGGCCGCGTGCATCCCTAAGGAGCGCCGCGTGTGCGCCCGTCGCATTCGTCCTATTTAAGGAGTATTAGGCAAAACCACCACTATGAAATCTATTACGTAACCAAGTTATTCGTCTCGCGCGTCCATGACGGGCCGAACGAGAATATTTGCGACTTACCGTTAGGGTGGACGCGGGACGCGCGAGCAAGCTGAAAGCGAATAATCAGAAACTCGATTCGCACTGTTCGCTATGCAGCGAGAGTCGTGATTTCAAAGACTTTCATCCCAAATATTATCGCGTTCTGTTAGGAAACAGTTGTAAACTGTTTCCCGAAAATGTCATTACCTCTCACACGAAAGAAAAAAGACTTTGCCGGCGCAGTCTAGGAAAACTGCATACGTGTCTACCAGGGTAGCTAAACTTGTAGGTGTCCATGTGTTACAAAGAAGATTTAGGTCGTACGTGGACGCCTGCAAGTTCAGTTGCAGTAAAGTATGGCATCTCATCGCAAGTCCAAGTGTTTCATTTCAGCTGAGGCTTTTCTTATACATTTTACCGTTTTAAATCGCGTTATTTATAACACGATTGAGCGTGTTAACTTATAATTTAATTACGATTAAACGATGCTATAAATGATGTAACTAAAATAGTAAGAAACATGTTAAAAGAGCTTTGGTCAAATGTATTATTTTTAGACATTCATACGTATAAAAATAGCACACTTGCGGTGTGTGATTTCACGGTGTGTACATCTAGCAACGGTAACTCGAGTTTTGCTTACAGCAGCAAATTTCTAGTTGGAGCAGCGGAAGCGTTTTCGGCTAAACCATGATTAGCTGCGGCAGCAGAATCCTTTTTTTTCCCCGTGCAGCAACAGACTTTTAATTTTCTGCGCGCAGCCGGTTAAAACTCGGCCGTCTCTCGCTATTTTCGCCGGGGCATCGTGATTTAGCGCGCACGCGTTTCCGTCCCTCGATGTACGAATTCACAATGCTGAATTTATACAACATGCGTGGCCGTCCACGCGTGTGTTCGAACCGTTTGCGACTTTCGCACATACCCATGCATATACACGCATATGCTCGCTCGCTCGCGTCTCCATTGCGGCGGCCAAACCGCGCGAGAGAGGTCCTGAAGTTCGCGACTTGCTGGCTTTGCTACCCCCCCGCCGCACCCTTTCGCCGATATCGCTACTACCCTCGTGCACCTGCCGCGCTATCCGTTTTAATTCGAAGTCATTTAATCAATGCGTCCAGGCAGCATTGAATCAAAACGTCCGACCGAACCGCCGGTACCCCGTGCGCCAAACATTTCCACCACCTCTCTTCCCCCTTATACATCGGTACGCTACGTGTGTCGCCCGTCTCTTGTACCCATTCACCCTCCGGGCCCCCCCTCCGTTGCATATCCCCGCACTTCGCGCAATGAATTAATCAGGCAGAGTGATGAGGGACGCGCCGCCGCGTGTGTATACACATACCGATGCCTGACGAAGCGCGGTGTAATTCCGTCGCATCGATTTACTGTAACAAAAGAGACGTAAAACGGGGGGAGGCCATCGGAGAGGCCCGGAGATACCACCATATCGGGAATTACGCGAATGGCGCATGCGGGGCTCGAGCGAGTCGCGAGCGAATATCAATCGTCGAAATGACGGGGTGACTCGCGACGATTTAGGGGGGTTTCGCTCGATCGGACTTAATGGGAGAGAGATGACGAAAGTTCTGTTAAAGTGCGTGTGTCTACATTTTAGGATTTCACTGATTAAGACGCAGGGAACCGTTGACGAGTCCCCGTCTTCGAAGCTCGGATGACTCTCGAACGGATTATTAATTTTTTCGTTACGCGTCACGCGCGACAAGAGACAAAGTAGAGACAAAGCCACGCGGTGACTGCGAGACGTGCGCTTTGGTGCAAGACGAGATCGTGTTATATATCGTTGAGAGTCAATCGTGCTTCATTGAGCACGGAATCTGAATTGATCGGTGAGATTGGAGGTATCGAAGGAGCGGGATTGCCACACAGTGTAATACGCTATCTCGTAAATGACAAGAGATTTCCGCGTGGTTCCGTGATGTGTATATCTAAGTTCACACAAGCGAGCCAGAAACCATCTCGTGTGCTCGTTCAATATTTAACATCGGCAATCGAGGAAACACTGTATCGCCAATGTGTACATGAGGAAAAATTTTTTTCACACACCCTTCCGCAAAAATATCGCTGTTATATCTCGTGCATGCGCTTTACAGAAATTCGGCGCGTTATTGGCTCTCTTGCCGGAGACATTTGGCTCCGGGGAAATGCTATTTTGTGCAAAACTCGATACCTTTCCGCGTTGTTATTAAACAGTGACATTAAGTGGATCATTGCACCGGGTCATTATATAATGAAGTATCAAGTGGTGCGCTGTTTACGCGTCGAAATTTCATATTATAATTGACAATCACGATGCGAAGCGATCGCGTGCACGCGGATAAAGTGGGAGATAGCGTTACGATATCGCCGCTCATAGGGCCGGCTGACATCGTAAGTGTAATAACGCGTCGATAATTTAATCGAAAGCTCGTTTGACCGATCCTGGCCGCGCGTTCCCGTCGAATCCTCATCTCTCCGCGTTTCCCAACGAGACCGCGCGCGCGAGGCAGAAACTACCTACTTCGCAAACTATGCCTATTAATATCTTCGGCATAGATCTCATTGACCGCACGGGTCAGAGGGAAGGAAGGTACGTACGATAGGTGGAAGCGGAGTTGGCGATCAAGCGTGAAGCGTCGATAGTCGGAGCGGAGTTGGCAAAGAGTAAGCCGTAGTCAAGAGATAGGCAGGCAGGCGGGCGGGAGGAGGAGAAGGAGATGGCAGGGTGGTTAGTAAGGGCAAATAATCGGAGTCAGGAAGACTGAGAGAGAGAGAGAGTGACTGAATAAGAGAGAGATGTATATATAGATGGGAGACAAAAAAGGTTGAAACGGAGGATGACGCGGAAGAAAGCGCGAGAGACACAAGACGAGAGAGAGAGTGCTCGCAGTCGCTCTAGTCAGTCTGTAATGAAGCCGGTGTACGAGTTCGGTCCCGGCCATCCCCGGTGGCGCAGCAGCCCCCATAGTCGTCGCCACCTCCTCCTGGGTCACCCCGTAATGCACCCGTTCGATCAATATTGCTTACGCGGCATCGATGCACGCGCTCCGCTCGGTATCGTTCGACCTGTGAGACGGGCGAACGGACAGACGGACGAATGGATGGACGAGCCGACGGTCGGTCGGTCGGTTCGTTCAGCGCCAGGAAACCACCCTTTTCCCCCTCGTAGTTACTCCTCGGAGAAATTCCGATACTTCGATACACGGGGGTTGATCGTACATACGCGTTTCTGTATATAAGCGCAACTCGCCGCCCGACTACAAGTCGACACACGCTATTAATAAGTCACGAGTCGTTCTCGGCGTGTTCGTCTCGGTCCGTGTATACACCCTCCGGTCCTGGGAAAGCCGAAGTCGCGGCTCGAAGCTTCGACGTCCTCGGAATAATGTTATTTCTTTGCGCGACGTTAACTAATACACAGATCGCTGGACGGCTGTTTATGTGCTAGCACATATGTCGTGATAAAAATTTCATTAGCATATTAAAAATAAAGGGGAAAACGCCGATGCATCCAATATCGTCTCGCCGACTGTTTGATACAGATGTTATTTATATATTTATTAGAAGAAACGAAATATACATTCTAGATATCTGCACACGTATATATATATCGACGTACGTTTACACACGCGCGCGCTATAACTCATCGTACTTATTTGCGAGCACGACACTCGGAGCAAGCGCAATTTCGCGGGCTCGGCGAAAGTCGAAAGATAAATCGATGGAGGGCACGGCGGGAGCGTAGGACGGCTCTACCGATGACTTTTTCTAGCTCGACCTGGAAGGTTACTTAACCCCGTCCGTAGTAACTTACCTAACCCGGGGCAACGTAAACTCGCGCGAGGGATCGTGAGCGGCGTGTGCGAACCGGTTATGGTCAAGGAATCTGTTTCTGCTCCCACGCGTCCGTACCCCCTCTCCCCCTCCTCTCTGCACCTTCCGCCCGATGCATCTCCTCATCGTTTGCCATTCTCCTCCTCCACCACCGTCTCTACTTCCACCTCCTCTTCCTCCACCACCATCATCTCCGCGCGCACGCCGTTCCGACGTGCCCCGGGATCAGAAATTACCGCTCCGTTCCACCGACGTACATTGACCGGCGTGCGAGTGCAAGTAGGATGCAATCGAGCGTGACCCTTAACGCGAGCTAGTCGTCCATGACCCCCTCACCGTTAAACGCGATGCTCCGTAGACACGTACGATTTCGTGCACGCGCGTGCGTGCGGGTGTGCGTGCGCACGTGTGTACGGAACCATGTGAATCGGAGCGTAGTGAGCGATGCGTTTCGTTTCGGTCATCCGTGTTCTGATTCGGGAACGTCATTACGGGTCGTGGTGTGTATGTACGAGCGATTTTGATCCTGGGAATTTCGGGGAGCGAGCCGCGCGTCCGCTCGCTCGATGACATTCGGCTGACGCGGTTTTCTCTGTCCGCGCCGGGATAAAAAAAAGAAGCCTTTAACAGGCGCGACGGGCGAGCGAGGTAGCGGCGTTAATGGATGAGTTTCGTCGCGTTGAATCATCGAGAGTCATTAGCCCGCTGGATCGCAGCGTGATTATGAATTTTCGTCATGCCGGCTTTTCCCAGGAATGTTTTGCAGCGGTTTCTCTGTGAAATCGCCGTGTTTCGCATTTAGAATAAATTGCCAGATGTTTAAAATAACTCCGAGGGAGATTAATACAAGCGATGTCCTCTTTACAGTTCGTATCGGCTCATTGTAATTGACGATTGAAGCGCACAGAGTATCTATACCCAGAGCCGATATATTTTCTTAACGAATCGTTAAGTACAGTGATAACTAAATAACGATTAACGTCGAAAAATAAAGGAATTTAATGTAATCTGTAGAAATGTAAAGAGTCATATCCACTGTACGGTTAAATATTTCAGTGATGTAATAATATTTTTCCCCGAATGGTACACATATGTGCCACCAATGTTTCAAAAACACTCGAAAGCTAAATTATGTCACTTGACACTAAATTCACTGAATCATATATCCAGTTTTTCATCGGGAAGAGATTGCTTATATTTAAGGACGAAAGGATTCAATCATCTCAGATTCGACGAAAATACGTTCGTACTATCCTAAACGCGACGATGAGGCACGCTTCGAGAATACATGTCTCGATCTATTCGTCGCTTTCGTATTCCGAATACCGTGAGAATCCATTGTCCGCGGCGGAGAGAGAGAGATAGACAGACAGGTCGAACATTTTTCCGGGCGAGCGGCGGCGCACAGGTACGACCGCGCTTTTATCTATTGGGACTTAATTGCCGTGAGGATTGCGGCACGAAAAGAAATTGATTAGCCGTCCTATACGTAGCTCTCGTCGTTCGAGGTGTAATACGTGACTTGGCGAACAGTTCAAGTAGGGCGCCGGTGCCACCGGTGCGGCGGCTTCTCGTTCGACGGCTCAGGAGATTGCACCATTACGCTTCCCGGACAATCAGTGCGAGACAAATGAGAGGAATACTGATGCGAGCGAGAGAGCGTCGGGGTTGCCCGCGTCTCCTCCGCCGCCGCGGTGGGAGAACGTACGTCCTGAAGGGACGGCAGAAACGTGGACAGAGAGGCGGCCGGCCGGCTGGAAAAAGTTCGGAACGGCGGCGGCTGCCATTTGCATTCGTACAAGGCGGAGAAAGAAATAAATTAGGCGAGCGCCGAAGTGACTTTCAATTGGGGATGTTACCCGGCTTTTTCCCTCCTCTCTTCTGCCCGCCTTCTCCCCCCCCCCCCCCNCCCGCCTTCTCCCCCCCCCCCCTCGCGCGCTACTCCGCCGACGTAGCTGACGCGGAAAAGAAAAGACACACACATACCTAAACCTCAAAAGAGGACTTCTGCTAATTGCATCCTGTCTAACGTCGCTCGTTAGCCGGCATCCGCGGACGGAACCGACGGACGCGGGACGAGCGGGCGCCGGAAAGTTCGTGGCTTCGCTTCGTGGGAGAGACGGACGGACGGATAGTCGGAGCGGATAGTTAACGACGCGGGTGGGGAGAAGCGCACGGCCAAGTATAGGCAGGCTCGATGAAGAAGGAATCGGAGGAGGGAAGGGCGAGGAGGAAAGTTACTTGAAAGTGGTACTTATACATCGACGTTGGTGGTACTCGCGTAAAGGGACATACCTAATCAAAAGCTTGCCGGAGTTCTTCTTCTTCCTCCTCCTTCTCTTTCTCCTCCTCGACCTCCTTCTGCTACTCATCTTCTTCTACTTCTCGAAATAACAGCGTCTAGGCATGACGTTATTTACGTTTCTCGTGATCGCGCCGACGGGTGCGAGTTACGAAACGTTTCCACTGTTAACCTCGGAATCCATATACGGTGGGCGCGCATTTACGCGCGGCGGCATCTTTATTACATGTTACATTCGCCCGAGACACTTTGCTCGCGTGCGCGCGATTGAAGTCACATTTTCGCCGCGCCGCATTTCTGCGCTCGTATTTCTCTCGTTTGCGAGTCGCCCCGGCGAATGACCCGCGTGCGCGCGTTAACCGTGAGATCATACACCCGGAGCTAATCTCGCTCGTCCCGCGCCCGTTTTTCCATCGACGGTCTCAGCCGCGGTGCATTAACGACGCCGATGTTCCCAGGACTCGGATTTCACACGTGATGATCGATCGGTCCGCTTAGGGGCGCGCGACGTAAGATCGTGAAAGGCTTTCGAAATTCGCTGAGGGGGTTGATTCATTAATGGAGTTCTGATTCTCCTTTCAACGGGAATCTCTCCACAGTGCAACTTTCCCGTCCACAATTAACACTCTTTTGTGTCGGCGGAGGGAACGGCAGCTTTCACAGGGCTAGCGTTTCGCCGGAGAGTCCGGCTCTCCCGGCTAGTTCGACTTTGATCGAAAGCAGCCGCGCGGCACTCTCTCTCCGCGGCCATCGGCGCCCCGACGAAGTTAGGTTCATATCCGGGCGCGGTCTCCACGGGGCTTGAAATCACGCCAAGCAACGTCGGTCGGTCGGTCGGTCGGTCGGTTGCTTGCTTGGTCTGTCGGCTCCGTCGGCTTGTGTGCACGGCATCGCCATTCGCCATCGACCGATCCGAAAGGAACGCACGCCACCCCCGGCACGCGAGCTTCCCAACGAAAATTCGACCCCTCTTTTCGACCTCCGTCGGCTTCGACGTTGAATTGTTCTGTGTGTGTGTGTGTGTGTGTGTGCACGCACTCCACCGTCGCCCGCCCGCCCGCGGAAACCACCGCCCATCGGCTGCGTGGCTCGGATTACTTTAGCCGCTTGACAAAATGCCTCGTCCTATCAAGAGAAATCTCGGACCCTACCCTCCGCGGCGGCGACGAGGGTCGCTGACCATGCCGCTGCACGTCCCTTCGTTACGTGCCTGGGCGCACCCCTTCCTGGCCCCCTTTCACCCTTTCCGAACGACGGAGCTTCTGGCTAAATTGTCAGGTCGGGGGATCGAAGGGTGACGCGCATTGCGTGTTCATCGACGAATGATTTGGCTAATACGCGGCGGCTCGAGAGGCCGGTGACCGTATCCAATCGTTGCTTGAATTTCCATTGATCTTCAAGTGGCCATTGTCGGGACGAAGAATAAGCGACCGGTGAAGAAGTTCGTCCGTTATCGTTTATTATCTTCTTCGCCTTTTTCCAACTGTTTATTTGACAGTCGTGGAAAACCGGCGGGGTTTACGTTCGCTGCTCTAATAAACTAAGGGAAGACGGCTACGCCCGCACTATTAGAATTCCGAGTCGACTTTCGCGTTCTTTGCTAAAGTAAGGAACGCCAAGGAAAAGCGTACTTGGTTATCTCGACGATATAGATAAGGTCACTTCGTTAGGGATGGGATCGATTCACTGGATCAAGGATTATTTTTCAACTTTCGTCGCGGAGCTTTTCGCGCAGCGATTTCGGCACAACACGGTACATCTCATTACTTCGCCCTTATCGACGTAAGTACAGAACTCATGAACTTAACGAGCGTGAAAAATCCTATCGTAAAAAAGTCCGTATTATTTCACTGTTGCCTGTTTTTCACGATGCTATTACTTATTTCAATCTTGAGTGGTTGCTGGTATTTTTACAGCCACCGCGCGAGCGGCTGTTACCGCGAAGGTCATTTTGAATTGGTAAAGCGTGTGTTTGCCGAGTGTAGTTGCGAAAGAAAGCTGCAGGAACGCTGTCGCAGCGATATTTGCGAGGTACCGACTGCTCGAGGAAGTAATTTCTTTCGCCGGGTGCCTCGCTTACCCTTGAGAGCGCCTCGGAGAGACTCGAGAGAGGTCTAAGAGGAGAGGTCTAATTCCAAATCAATTTCTGCGCGATGAATATTACAGCGGGGCCGAGGAAATAAATAAAGGATCAGCCGGACTAGCGGAGGGTGCGCGCGGCTCCACCTTGTTCACCTCGTCTGCCCTGCTTGCGCTCGTGTACCGTGGAATGCCGGGACGCGCACTCGATAAATCGAAGCCCTTAATCACGGCTGAAGGGTCAGCCGGCCCCCACCGAGTCGTAGGTTCACGAGGTGGACTGGAAACAGTCGCGCGCTTCCCTTTTATATTTAGTAGCGTCCAACGTGCTGTTAATTTATCCGACTATTGCGGCCTGTCTGTTCATGCCGCGACTCGCGATATAAATTCCCAGACGAGTCGATATTTCATCGGAGAATCGCGCTATCTCCGCTACGCCGCGCGGTTCATTTTCACTGCGCGTTTCGCCCCGCGGACGATGAAGCTGGAACGGTTAAACGGTTTCCGCACGCGTGCGAGGCGCGCGCGCGCTAAAAATGAGAGATCGGAACTTTTTAGGAAAAAAAAGGAAAAAACGGTATATGGAGCGTAATGGACGGGCGAAAATGTGTGCGCGGTAGCGGTTTAAAAGAGTCGAGAGACGACGGAATCGATGTGACGCCTCGCTGAGAAAATAACTCTCATTGGGTTGGCAAGTGTTTGAACAACGGTACAACGAATGCGGTGCGTTTCGATACATTCTTCTATGTTACCATCGAACGAGGGTCGATCGAAAGACGCGAGACACCGGGTCATTTTCCGCGTCGCGCTGCTTCGGCGTTATTCGATGGCGCAATGCGATCGCGCAATACAGGAGCCGCGATAATTAATCGCCGACAGGGCAGATGAATAGAGGGAGAGAGAAATATGTATATAGGAAATATCTACGTCGAAACATAGAAGAATCGTTGCCGTTCGGAGCGTGTATGCAAATGAGCAGTGGATGCCCCGTGATGCTTTCGTACGTGTGAAACGCGAGGCGGTTGCGCGCGTCCCTCGCTCTCAGACGAACGTCTGATCCGGCGAATTTGCATTTTTTTCGCGAATTTACAATTTGATTGGTCCGAACACGATCCTCCCCGACGGCCGTTATCTTAGCGCGCGCTTTTGTTGCCCGCGCCGTTGGATTTACAGAAGACCGAGATTTCGGATAAGTCGGGAGATTTTTCTCGCGTGAGGCATCGGCGCCGCGTCCGGGAGAGAATAGAACGATAAATGCAGGTAGTCGGATGCAGCTTTATTTTCGCTTCTTAGACAGCTTGATAAATGTCCCGGCATTTCAACCCCCCAGTGGGCACGCGCTCGCGCGAGGGACTCGCTAACGGATTGGACTTTTTAAATTTAATCGCAGGACTCTTCGTTGAGTGTAATCGCATTGATATATCTTTTATCTCGTCGGGAGGGATCGACTTAGTCGCGCGCGTACGTGCGTCAATATATCTTGAGAAATACTTGAGAGACAATGGCAGTGTGCTTGTTAATATCATAAGGAAAGAAATTTCAAATTCGGCACATGTTACTCTTCAAGGCACGTGGAAAAGTTGATTAGTTCGGCGTTCGGCGTATGGAAAGCGCGATAAGTAGTGAGCGACGTTAATTACTCCGTGTTCTTCGTGATTTCGGAGTCCTTTCGATTCTTCTATTTCCATTCCATCGGAAAATCGAGCGCGCGCGCGAGAAGAATGTCGGATAATTAGACAACGGACATAACGTGTGTCCGCAACGAACAGACGGGAGCGAGAAGAAACTCGACTCGACCGAGAGATGTGCACAATTTCTTTTCGTGCACAACTCGATATCAATTCCCCGCGTTGGATAGTGTCCGATTCGATCGTGCTCTCAAGAGCTACGGACGATTAAGCCTGCTTCGAGATCGGCGAAACGTCAGTCTTAACCGGACTTAAAAGTGCATCGGGACTTTCAGAAGTCGCGCTTCGGTTCGCCGTGAATCTCCAGATAAATGTTTCAAGCACTGCTTCGGAACGAACGTCTGATTTCTCTCGATCCGCGCCCTTTCCCGGATCCGGACAGACGTTCGTAGCAGAAGTTGCACGCTCTAGTTTCGCCTTATCTCCCTTCGTCTGCTCTTCTCTGATCCTCCTCTCTCCGTCCGCTCGTCCGTCCGTTCGACCGTCCGTTCGAGGATGAAACGAGGAAGCGGCGAGCAGGTCTCCGGGCGTCGAAACGGAAAGGCGGACACGAGCGTCGCTCCGTGCGCTCCTTTTCTTCTGCTTCCCTTTTTTTCCTCCTGACGACTCGAGGGCACGGGAAAAGCGAGGGAAAACGACGCAACAGACCCGACAAGCGGGTCAAAGAGGATCGCTGAAAAGAGCCCGGCTTAATCTAGTAATGTGATCCCCCAAGGAAACTTGGAAAAATCGCTACGAGAGAGACTAACTTTCCATTCTCCCTTCCTCGGGAGGGCGAACTCGCCGCGATCCTCGGAAAAACAAAGTCTTGAGAAAGTGGGATTCGTGTCGCGGCCGGAACTTACGAAATTCCACCTTCGAGCGCGTACGATTCTCCTTTTTACGGGCCGCGCAGGTATCGGACTGCGTTGCATTTCCTCCTTGTTGTTTGCCCCCCCCCCTTTCCCCCTCAGAGTTTTCCTCTCTCCTTCTTCCTCCTCCCTTTTTAGCACACGCGAATCCTGATAAATAATGGCTGTTACGTCGAAATTTGCACCGTGCGAGATAACGATCCCTCGTGACTGCGCTTGCGAAGGGCACTAATTACTTTTTCATTATCCGATAAGCGGCCGAGCGAGCGAACGAGCGCGCTCGGTCGTTTAGATTGCTCTTTAGAGCTCCGCGGCGACGGCGGCGACGTAAGCCGTGTAACGTGCGCGTTATGACGCGACAATTGAATGCATATTGAATGAGCGCGACTTACGATAGCGGCCTACATCGGAATTAGACCTAATTACGGTTCTTTAGCGCGTCGAAAGTCGCGGTTTCGCTCCGCATTCGTTTCACGTGAACTGTTCGAAAACACGACAAACGATTCCCCCTCATCGGAGACGATCCTCGTTCCCCGGTCAAGCGAATCGAACTAGTAGCGTCGGACACGGCGAGCCGAGCGGCTATCTTTTACACGACTACAGGTATTTACTTATCGAGGTGTTCAGAGGTAACGCGGTGTTTCTTCCGAATTCCGGGACGTATCGAAGCGCGTCGTCGCGCTCCGTCCGAGTACGCGTAGGCGTTCCTGTCGAGACAGTATCGGACGTTCCGCGGCCATTAAGGTGAACTTCGAGTCCCCATACATACACACACCCACACGTACGCAGACACGTGTATATATTCGAGCATCGTGCACAACACGTGCACGTAGACGAGCGTTTTCCGACGTCGTGACCGGCGAGCTATCCCCAAGAGTTTTTCTCACGGCTGTCTAGACAATAGCCTTATCTTGGAAGACGCTGTAGAGCCAAGCCCACACTATAATTCTCGGAGGGATACGCGAGACTTCCCCGGAGACTGATAGGCTAATGCTTCTCATAGAATGTTAGTCTAGCTGCACTATCGCAAGCTACCTGAAAGCACTTAAGAATTGTTAACCCACTTTCGGCAGATGTCTCCCCCGGGGTCGACGATCGTCTTCGCGATGACGCGGTAGGGCAATAACGTTGCGCAAACATTTTCGAAAATTTCCGCTTGACTCACTCCTCGCTCCCGCGGAACTTTCGCCACTGATAGCTGGAAATTTCCGTTTAATTTCTCCCGCCGACGTGAAGACGTGAAGACACATCGAACGTTATTGTTAACGGTGCGTGTAAAAGGGAATTGTTGTCTCCAAATTTTATCTATATGATAAAAATATAATCATCTGTTTGATAAAATTTAGATATACGCGTGGCTCTCGTTTGTTAGTTGCTCGTCTCAAATCAACGTGGATTAATCTTGACTTAACTGGTCTCATCCTGCGAGGAATTTAAATTGACCAAGCCGACTCCCTTTATCAAGATAATTGTTTCTAGTTCGTATAAAATATGTAAAGTAGAGGAGAAAGGATCGCGCTGTATCGTGAAATTACGGCTGACAATCGGGCTCGAGTTCCGCGTTTACGTGCGAGTTCGAGAATAACCTGTCACAGTCGGGGAGGAATCGGCGCGAGGATCTCTCCGACAATGGGCGCGATTAAAGTCGACCGCGAGCGTCGGGGGGAAAGCAGAAAGCTCCGGCGGATCCGGTGTGCCCCGAAAGCTTTCCTATGGCTGGGCGGTGGGTTACTTTTTCCCTCGGTATCCATCCGCGATGGATAAAGTCTCTTCTCATTTCGCGAGAAGCCCATTCGCCCATCCCCGGAGCCGTCTTCTTTTCGTCTTCTCGGCTCTCTTTCTCTCTCACTCTCTCTGTCTCTTTCTCCCCCCTCCCCCTATCTCTCCTCTTTACTCTCTATCCATCTTCTATGCTTCCCTCTCGCCTCAGTCACTCTCGCCCCCAATCGCACCCTGCCTACGTCTCCCTCCGACTCCCGTCCGTTCTTCTTTTTCTTTGAATTTCCTCCGGTATTTTCCGCGCCGCACGAGAAACTAGCTCCGCCTGCCGGAACGAATTCCACGTTTCTACTGATTCCCTTATTGCGGGCGGCCTAGACGACCGGGTAAACAGACGGCAAAGGGTGTCCTCTCTTTCATCCTCCCGTTCCTTGCACCGGGAATCCCGCCGTGAAAAAGTTCGAAGTCGCATAACCCGAACTTACGATGCGCCGAGCGCGCGCACCAATCTGTCAGCTTACGTGCCGCATACGGCACAGCGATCAGCTGATATTGACAAGTTCGTTATCGACGACAGATTCTAGTTGCACGCGCTGTTTCGCGGAGCTTTCGAGCGACATTATTATCCGTCTGCGAGGACGGTAACAAAGTAAATCCCGTGGGGGGCTCGCAAGTGTGTGGCGTCGATTCGAAATCAACTAAAATTTATTAAGGCCGACAATTTTCCGCGACTTCATATTCTTCATATATCGTGAGACAGGCGAGCTTAGATCGCTTCTGCGCAACAGGAGCGGGAGGACATCGAGAATGATAATTTGCACGCGACGGTTGCGTCGGTGAGATTTTCAGTGAGGTGTCAGGTAGAGTCGAGTCCTCGCTTCTCGAGAGAAAGAGAGAGGGGCTAATGTAATATTGTAATTACCGCCTATCTTCGTACGATCGCGAATTTTCCTTCGCTGCATTAAACGCGCGCGTATTTATAATGTAGAAAGCGACCGATCTCTCCGAACTCGTGGGATTAATTAATTCGGACGGGGGTGTCTCGGTCGTGCGCGCGCGATAGAGGAATGAAAAATCTGCCCTTACCGGCTATCATATCGCGGGCGCTATCGCGGTATTGCGTTAGCGACACCGCTACCGGAGAGACGCGGAGTTCGGAGATCGCTATCGTCACCCTTGGTGCAAAAGGGTGTGCGTCCATGCGAGTCCAGGGTCTTATCGGCGGCGTTTGATCGTCCCCCGTGAAAAAAATTGCAGGTTGTTACGCGCGTCCGATACGTTTACATTACGAGATAGAGCGAAGGAGAAGGGAGGGGGAGAGACCCCGTGGAGGAGTCGGTTCGGTGGTTGATGGGGGTCGGTTTTAAAAATCGAGCAAGGCGTATCGCGCCGAGCTTTTCGACACCCCCTCGCATTAACTGTTCGCGGCTTGCAACCCGTTATTTTGCGGTTAGCCCTCCCAACGATAAGTGCGTGTAGATGTTTGCTCGTTATCCTCCTCCCGCTCTTTTGCCCTCCTTCCTCCCGGCCGCCCCGCCTCTCACCTTCTACTCGTTCTGCTCGGCCCTTTCCGCGCCTGGCGCGAGAAATTTACGATCGTATGTCGGTGGGACAGCGATAGCGCCGTTCTGCGAGCGATAAAAAGCTCGCCGGGAATTGCGACAGAAACCTCGGAGTTGGCACACATAGGAAGTGGAAGTTGCAGCGTTTCTCGGCTATTTTGCACGACGGAAGACGAAATTACGACTCCATCAAGGACAGAAATTACAACTGTCAGGCTGACGAAACGTTCCGCCTTCCGTCACGATCTGCCCGTTTGATGTATCCGCGGCTAGGAATTGTCTCGACGTAAGACCGGTCGTGACGATTCGACATTTTTAGATGTCAATAGCGCGAGCGCGTTTTTGGCAGTATTATTACAGGTATCGGAATTCGAATGATACGTCGAGAGCAACGCTCAAAAGAAAAGAGGATGCATTGCGTTGCTATTTTCTCTCGTTGGTTTTTATTATTAATCGCAGGATCCTTATATAATTTATATCGCGACACGGTGAATTCAAAGAAGTAATGCGCGCGGCATGCGAGTGAGCGCGTTTCTAACGAGAATACTGGGGTGATCCCCGTATTAATTACGCTCTACAATTAAATTGTCATAGGAACGTCGAATTAGAGATCTGTTTTCTAATTAAAATGCTAATAGGCGAGGGTGAATTCACGTAGGCATTATGGAAAACGCTTAAAACGTCGAGAGCTGCGCAGCGCGACGCGGCGCGGCGGGGCTGGACGGGGGGGGATCTCTACCCCAGCGACGCGAATTAAACAATCCCCCAATTCCACTTAAAATTCCATGGTGGTCCGCCAAAAAGGCCAGCCGGGCAACACGTTTGCGAGAGCGGGGGAGAGCCGGTACTTAATTACCATGCCCGAAGTTATAATCTGTCGTGAAATCCGAATATAACCGTGTCTCCTAATTTCTCAACTTTATCTAAATCCCAGCATGCGTGACGCGAGTCTCCGTCTGCGTGCCGCAAACAAGATAGTTTGCAACATTTTCTTGTTTAAATATAAATCGTATATAAATTGTCCGCTTTGAAAAATTTAAAAATAATCGCGTCTCGCTGCTCGCTCGTTCGTTCGTTAGCGGCTCGCACCGTGTCGCGCGGTGTTCCTATTAATACCGTGAGCGAACGTGTGCTTTTACGCGAATTTTGCTCGTGTGGCGCGGAAATAGAAAAATTCCCTCGTTAATCGCGCGAACACTGGTTTCTCCAGTGACGGTGTCGCTCGATTACACGTTACCGCGCGTATCTATCTCTTTCCCTCTCCTCTCTCGTCGAGGAAGCAAGCGGCATAGTCGTACAGTAGGAATAATAGTACCCAGCCAAGTCAATATTCTCGCTCGTCGCACGCAATCGTCGCGTATGCATGCGTGTACGTATGTGTGCACAACACTCGGACACCGAACGCGAGCTAATATTCGCCAGGCTGAATACAGCCGACGCGTAACGTCGGTGCGATGGGGAGGTCAAGGTGGTCGCTTATACCACGACGAATGAATATTCGTAGAGCCGGAAGCGCGCCGAGTCGGCGCGTGTTCAGGTTACATTCGTCAGAGGCGGTGCAAGGCGAATTTTAACGACAGGCATCTCCTTCCCCCGACTCGTCGTCGTCGTCGTCGTCTAATATACTCATCCAACCCCCTCCGATTTTGCCGGTCAGGAGTCCAGATAGGATCTCGGTACACTAGTTATGCCACGCTTCGGGAGACACCGTGATAGGCCGCGTGATATATTCGCGACGTTCCACGAGCCACGAATCCCCCACGAATCGGGGCTTCGCGTTTCCTCCCCTCGATATAACCGCAACCGCGTTCTTCTTCTTCCACCCTACGGCGCGCTGTTTCGCTCCGACAAGCGATTCCGCGCGAGCGATCATGATTTATGACACTTTTTTTTCGCTATCGCGTGGAAACATCCAGCCTGGATCGCGTTGCGGCTCGATGAGGGTGGATCGAGGGTCCGTGTCATTTCGCGAACACGAACGCATCGTCAGACAAAATCAGACCTTAGGAGCGGCCGGGGGTGAAGGGCGAGGATAAGGGCAGAGAGACGGTCGCGTGCTTGCGGTGCATCCGACGTCGGATTTACATTGTTCCGTACCGTTAATAGCGGATTTACACGGCTTACGCGAATCTCCAGCGCTAGTCGTAAGCTTAATTGTCGGCGCTGTTTTGCGAGAGCTCTGCGGAATATTTAGCCGCCGTAATATAACGAGCGTGTTACGTTTAATTGATTTATTTAGCTTAGTCAACTCCCGAACAATTTGGCGGCGCGTAAAATTGACGCGGTGCGTTTCACGACGGTTTTGACGGCACGTTACGGCGACGTCGTCATTTCGTAGTAAAGCTCGTCTTGATATAATGGCGCAATTTGGCAGACCTGTTGCAAAGTACTCTGGAAAAGAGAATTGGCATTTTTTCGTGAAAAAAATTCGGAATATCGGGCACGGTAAATGTTTGCTAAATGTTGTACATTACAATCTTCTGGCTCGATCGGAGGTTAAGGTACGTCCTCGTTAATGCAACTAGGCAACGGAAACTCTGGCAAACTTGTTGACGTCGCCGCATCCGCAGGGCTACACCGACATTTTTCATCGTAGAAAACGGACATCTTCATCGTGGAAATGCGAGCGTCTTTTAAAACGTTCTTTTAAAACGTGAACGTTCCGTGGCATACTTGGCCGATCGTTTATGTCGTGTTGCGCTAAATACCAGCCGCGCGCAAAGACGAAATCATCAGCTACCGCAGTCCGACCGCACGGAGGCCGCACAGATCTACCCGCATAGCGGTATCCGAATGTAAGCATGTACCTATATTCAACACGCACGGCACCTTGGGGTTCTAGTCCTTTCAATCCCGCTCAGCCCCCTTGGAACAGAGTATAAAGTAGAAGGCGAATCGCGGCGAAGCGATCAATTGTGTTGCGGAACTGCGGAGAACTGCCATTGTCGAGGGAAAGTTCGGAATTATACATTGGAAACTTGGAATAGAAGGAAGGAAGGAAGAAAGGACGGAAGGAAGGAAGGAAGGAAGGAAGGAAGGAAGGAAGGAAGGAAGGAAGGAGAAGGAGGAGGAAGGAAGAAAGGAAGGAAGGAAGGAAGGAATGGACGCGAAGGAAGAAGCTCTCGGGAGGAAGGAGAGTCTGGTTTCGGGTTAGGTGCCTTCAGGTATCCGGTCGGATGCAGCGTAGGTGTCTTGCGGATCCCTCCCTCCCCCCGTTCTTCCCTTCTTTTCCCTATTCTCCCTTCCTCCTCCCTGCCTCGTCGCAACGCGTCTCGGCAATTCCCGCAACCGCTGCCGAGTCTCCCGCTATCTTTCCTCTCTCGTTTGAAGTTTTCCACGGTGCTGGAAACAGCGCTACGCGAAATAAGAGACGATTCCGGAGCGCGGCATGGCTTCGATTTAATTCGATGTTGATTCTGATTTAATTAACTACTGGCACCCGCCAATCGGCCGTAACGCCAGTTGATTTCACCTTGAGGGGGGCCTCGCCGCCAATTCTTAATGGGCACTGGAGAACGGCCGCTGTCACCCCCTCACCTCGTCTATCCTGACGCTAACTTTTCGTTATTATTCCTGCCGAGAGAGTACGTTTAATGGGGTTGATTCGCAGTAACGATGTTTGCCCGGTTGTGTAATAACAATACACTTGAGAAGTAGAAACGGTACGCGTCACGCCGTGTGGCAGCCGCTTACGCTCGACGCCGATTGATATCTTTCCCTCCATTTCGGAAATGAACGAGCGAAGTACAAATATAACGCGCGTGCACAGGTTAAATTCGCGCCATTTTACATCGATTCATCATTTTATGCGTATTACGCGAAATAGCGATCGTTCCCTCATCGAATACCAGTTCGGTGTCAACGATATCATTATATCCTATTATTAATTACATTCTAAATTAATTGGCCCGGACTGAAAATAAAAGTTTGTAATATCGATGGAATCAACGTGCGCAGGTCGGCGAGTTCCTTTCCGCACAATTCAAATGCCAATGATTTTCGATGAGAGAAATCCAGTTGAGAGAATGAAATATCCTTGATGCATCTCCTCTCCCCCATTAGTGTTACGAAAGTTAACTTGGCGCTCTGCAACGCGGCGATTTTTTTATGACTTCCCACCCTCCGCGTCGTCCGTGCCGGCGTGGAATAATATTTCAAGCGCGCGAAGGTTAAGCATCATTTCTCCCTAAGAGTTTTCCACCCCTCCTTCCCACTCGGCTTTTTAAAGCTCGACGAAATACGGCACTGAATCCGGAAAGAAATTACGACGCTGCCATCGTTAGTTTGAAAAATAAGGGCCCGACGAGCGGACGAGCCGGCGGAAACGAGCTTAACGCCCGCCAGGGAGGGATAGTTCGCAGTTTTGCTTTAGGGAGAGGGGGGGGGGGACGTAAAACGAACGAACGAGCGATGGGGCTCGCGTTCGTTAAAGTCTGAGAACGGACGCGCGTATGTCGGAATACACCGCGAAGAGAGACGTCGTCGGGCGAGAAACGGTCTGGCTATGCGGCGGCGTGCATCACGCGTGCTAGTATGTACTTTTGACCTATTATATACGAGAGTAGGCGCACGAGATATATCGGTCTCCACCCCNCGCATGTATAGATAACGAGGAAACGTAATAGCCACTTTGTACGCGGCGTTTCGTGCTGGTATCAACAGTGCCTACCTATCCCGGCTTTTGCCTCCGCCGCATCCGTTTATATATCACGAACACATACGTCTCCCCGATGTATTATACGTACACCTAGCCGGCGGCACACGCGCGCATCCAAATCCACTATTCGTAGATACTTTCCGGTCCCGCCTTATAGCATCCATTTCCCTCTTAGTAATTCTTATCCGTCATCAGCAGCTGACGCTACGCGTAGGATGCCATTGGAATAATTACGACACGTAAATGTAACGCTTAAATATCCCTTTGATAACGATAGTGTGTTTCGAAGTCGGTAGTTTTTGATGGGTAATTAGCAATTAACGGTTAAAGGATTTCGGTAACTTAAGCCGTAACGTGTAGAGAAACTCTTTGCCCCTTGGCTTAAATTGAGGCATAATTTAAGACTCAATTATCGAAAAAGCCTCGGGAAATAAGCGGCCTTCGATCAAACAGTTCGTCGAAAACTTTACGTATAGATTTACGTGACATCACACAGAATCTCGAATCTCCTTTTGGAAAGAAGTTTTTAGTACGTTCGGTAGCTATTTCAAACGACAATTTAGAAACTCCTTTATTCGCGAAATGTCATGTATTCCGGGTTAAGAGAGAGAGAGAGAGAGAGAGAGAGAGAAAGAAAGAAAGAAAGAAAGAAAGAAAAGAAAGAGAGAGAGAGAGAGAGAGAGGAGGGAGGGAAGAAGAGAAAGAGAGATACTGATAAGAACATTGTAGCTTAATTGTTCTCGAGACAGGAGACGACCCTCTATCTAAACAATCACCCGCAGTGCACTTTGCGCTCCAATTCGAATGTCGACTAAAGTACGAATCTGCTCGTGCCAGCGAGTTGAGACAATTAACGAAGGTTCCAAGAGAAGATGGAGTCTACAGAATTAGAATCGTTACAATTCTCGCGAGAGAGTAGAAAAAGAGCGTCGAGGTTGTATCTGTGAAAATTCCCATTTCGGAATAATAAAATGTAATACGGCTCCCACTATTATCGATAAGAGGATAATAATTTCGGAATTCATTTGAAATAAACTGTTAATGAGTTCGCGAATCGATCGAAGCCTCGCGATCTTGGCGAGAAGCCTGTCGTTAAAAATGACTCTGATCAGGATTGTTACGTCTAGACGGAGAAAAATAATTTGTTGGCGCAGCAGATTTTATATTATTGTAAAACTGTCGGTTGGTATATGAACAGAAAAACGATTTGTTAAAAATACTAATTGTCATTCGGTGGATGATTTTGTTGAATCTAGACATTATTTCGCTGTGAGAACAAATTAGTAAATGTAAGTAAACATTATTTTGTTCTACAACAGCGCATTAACGTCCCCTAAGGACGAATTCGATCAGCAGAAAATATCTTCTATCCTGGCGACAAAAGTGTTTCTCTTCCGTTTAATTACGAATAATTCTCTAATTTGCTTATGCCAGAACAAAATTTTATCGCTGTCGCAACGAATGTGCAGTAGCAACGATGGCTTCACAACAGCCAAATTATTTTTCTCCGTGTGTCTCTTAACCCTTTTAGTGCCGGGAGCCGATATATCGGCTCCTGCTACACCGGCGAGAAGTGCCAGAGCCGATATATCGGCCCGCACCTTGTAGCGCTTTATTACTATTCGCATTGCGAGAGATCTCTATCAAAATAAATTTAAAATACGTTATAAATAGTCTAATTTCATTACGAGAGAATTAAAATAAATAATTTTTAAATATTACTTTTCGTTTGGTTTTTATGAGCCTTTTATCAAATCCTAGTAAAATCGGCCGGTTATCTTCGCATAAGCACCTCTTTTTCGCCCGGCACTAAAAGGGTTAAGATATCCGATGCGGCATCTCGGTTTCCCATCCGCAAATCCAGCGATCGTCTCTATATAATAATTCTTTCACGCGTTCCATCATTTCGTGCGAGAGAATGATGAGCCAATTAGCAGCGAGCGGTTCGAAGAAGCAGCCACCGCGAAATGCCCGCGCGAAACTCGAACTCGTACGTTAACAGACCGAAGCCAATTTAGCGAGCGCATAAACAGCCACGGCCATATGGTTGCTTTTTCATTAAAGCGCCTCGCAGGCCGCGCAGGTTGAGTAACACTGGCACATAGGGGTAGTCGGCCTGCGAGCGAGATAAAGGTCAGCCTCGCAGCATCGCCCGACCGGGAACGCCGGCTACGAACGAATAAAACTAACGCCCATTAATCAGGCCTTAGTTGTCCCGGACGGCGCGGAAATAAGGGCGTCGCGCGAAATAAAGATCTCTTTTTTCAGACGCTTTAAATCATGAGTTTATTTTCCGGGCCGGACGGGGGGAGGGGTGGTCGACGACAGGATCTCCGTGAAAAGAAGCAAGGTCGGTTGTTTGGTACCGGATGGTCGGAGACGGCGACGACGACGACGACGACAACACGGAATGGAAGGAAAACGTCTCGACGTTCGCTGGCTGGCTAGCTAACGCAACACGATTCGGGGTCCTGAGAGTAAATAGAGGACGATGGTAGAAGCAACGAACGAACGAACGAAGGAAACGAGGAACGCAAGAGGGAGTGGTGGCGGTTGACTGGGCTAGGTCATCATCTCCTACCGCGTTCGCAACAAAAGGCAGAGGCGAAAATCTATTAAGAGTGAACTCGAGAGACAGAGGGGAAAAGAGGGGGATGGAGGTCTCCGCAAATCCGTTTCTCTTTCTTCGTTCCTGCGTCTCGTCGGCTAAAGTGGCTTTGCGCGGCGGATCTCGAGGTTTTCTTTTTTTTTTCGTTTTTTTTTTCTTTTTTTTTTCGACAGCGAACAATGAAAACTGGGGTAAGCGGGCGAAGCCAAGTCGGCAGCGGTGGTTAACATAATACTAACAAGGCTGCGATTTAATTTGGAGCATTCCGAGCGACGCGCGCGTTGCCTTTCAAGCGCGACTCCGAAGCTCTGCTAGAATGCACGTAACGGCGCTGCAACGCGAGGCGTTGCACGTTTCCTTCACGGATCGATGCCATTTGTTCGTTAAGCGACGCTTTGCGCCGCGCACGGAAGGTAGTTTCGTTTCTTTATTTGCCGCGAGTTCCCTCTTTTTTCCAATGCGCTATTCCGTGCATTCCGCTGAAATTTTAATTGCTGTAATTGCACCGCGTCGGAAAGGGTCGAGCGGTTTTTATATTTAATCTCGCGAACCTCGGCGTTCTATAAATTAGTTTTTTTCCTTCGCGTTTGCTGTCTTTAAGGATTCCAATTAATCGTAAAAATCACTTAAACTCACGGCCTCTCAAAAAATATTATTCTACACCGACCGTCGTATTCACGAGAATCCGCTTCTTTTACGCTTCTCACATTTTCTCACACGTTTCGCGCTTCGCACGCGTACAAGGGTGAGTCGAATGAAAACCTGAAATATGTAAGTGTTAAAATCACACTTTTAACACGTTGAAATGACACATTTTACACTTCAGTGTCGATTAATATATTAATTTCGCGTTGATTTTTGACGATATTTGCGTTACTCTTCAACATATTTTGTGTAAAAAATTATGAAAAAAAAAACAAGAAACATTTAAGTTTTCCATTCGATTCACTCTCGTATTTCCCAAACCGTACGATGATTTCATGTGTCGATCATCTCCCGGTCGCGCGTGCGAGACACTCGCGTACGAGCCGGATACACCTCCATGATCGTAAGTCATGCGCGGTAGCTTTTCATAATCGGAAACGAGGTTTCGTTGTTACCGGAGGAGAATCTAGGAGCTTGACCTAATTCAAACTCGGGATCGGCACCATCACTGGTGGTCCCAGGTGGTGCGCTATCGTTTCGCCGGGGCGACTCGACTTACGGTCGGCCCAAATTTTAGTTTAACCGACTTATCAGGCGGCACCTACGCGCGTGTGTCTCGTCGTTCGTCTCGGCCGCTCCCCGAAACGTGCGGTGACCCCTCACCTGGGACATAATTAGTCACAATCTACCTTAGTTATGACTTATTCGCTGCCTAGCGCGCAAATTACTTAACTTGGTCAGCTTGTGCGGGAGAGTTGCTCCCTTATCCTTCCGCCTTCCCTTCCTTCGCGTCGCTTCCTATCCCGGAACTTGGGGGTTGACTTTATCATCCGTCGTAGATTCTCATTAGCCGCTACGTCGCCGGCGCCGTCGTCATTGTCGATGTCCGTCGTCGGCGTCGTCGTCTTAGCCGAGGCCTTTGTAAGGTTATAGGATCTATAGCGGCGCGCTAATTTACACGGATAATCATTGCCTTCGAGGAACGCGGGATGCGCTCGTGCTCCACGAAACACGTCCGCGCTCATCACGGCGCCGAAGACACGTTGTTGAGGGGTTTCAGGGCTGTAACTTGTCGCACGAGTTACGGGACGTAGCTAATACATTCGAAGCGTGTTATTAATTAACAATTACACGCGCCAAGGCGGGGCGTATCGGCGTATCGACGACGTTATCAAGGGGCTGCGAGAAGCTGTCGACGCGGAAACGTCGCTCCGCGCAAGCTCGACGACTCGGATCGTCGTCGTCGAGCTCGCTACGTAACGAGACGGGGAATTCGTTAAGGTCCGAATGGTCGTCGTCTCGTCCGACAAGAAAGTGGATTATCGACTCGTCACAGAAACTTCTCCCCCCCC
>NW_014560030.1:254022-334318 GCF_001313825.1 Dinoponera quadriceps
ATCCCAGCCACCCATCTGGCGGTGCAACGAACGGCCACCGGGCTTTACTTCCTCCCACGGTAACCCACATTCGCGGCGGTAGAGAACCAGTTTCTGACTTTTATCGATCGATCGTCGTGAGAAGCTCTCATCATGGACAGAGAGAGAGAGAGAGAGGGAGGGAAAGAGCGCCGTGCGCGCATTATCGTGTTGTTGGGGGGTTGGCTGTGAGCATGTCGCTGCTCGTGTAAACCGCGCATCGTTCGCGAGATAACGTAATCGCCGCTGGCTAGCAACCGGCCACGAGATCGGGCTCGTAACGCAACGTTAAGTCGCACGCTAGAGACGAGCTTAAAACCAGACGATTCCCGGAAGCGACCGGCATTAGGAGTAATTGTTGTCGGCTACCCGTCACCTGGCCGTTCTCCGTCTCTTTCTCTCTGCTTAATGCGCGAGCGCGAAACACAGCATTCTCTAACGCGCGCGCGCGCGCGAGAGAGAGAGAGAGAGCGCGCTCCGGAGAACGCTAAACCGAGTTATTATCTTTTCGACACGCTTTCGTAATATGCGCGCGCGCACACGCGTAGATTTATGCGTACGTTAAATTTATGTATTACATGCACGGAGATGTGTACGTACGCGCGCGTCGGGTAATTTCCCCCTGCCTCGTGTTTGCCGAGTTCGTGATGCCTCGGGGGGGTAAGGTGGTAGATTTATCCTCGCTCACGAGCGTTAGCTTTTGTTCTCGAACTGATGCGTTTTCCTTGAACGGGCGCGTTAACCTTTGATGCTCCCCCCTCCCCCCACCCCCTTTCTCTTTCGTGCTTTTTTTTCTCGTTTTCGTTTCTTCGCGTCGGGCGTAGAAAGCGCGGGAGAATACGCGAGATTGATTTAATTATCCGCGAACTCTCGCTGTTCCCCCGGTTCTTAAGGCTGGAGTACCATATCGCGTTCAGCTGCGGAGAGTATCTTCAAGTTTCCGTTTTCTACGCTTTCCTTCCCTTCGTCTCTCTGTTTCCTTTCCCCGTCGAAATCAGTGCCTGCGTATGTATAAAAGTCGGAATCCGTATCCTTCTCTCAAGCGTCTCTCGCGAAATTGCGCTCGTCGCGCTCCGAGATCCGCCGGACGGGCACTCTGCGTGCGAACGCGCTCGCGCGCGCACAGAGCATAATCCACCGCATGAATGTTTAGCGGGTAGTCCAAAGTTAAAGGCATCACTTATGTTCTCATCATAGCGAAGTTCGTTCGCAAAGTGCCGTTCAACCTGCGCCGTGTATGCGATGTGCATTTATAATATAAAAGACAGCCAGCGCGGCTACGTACCTCTCCGAAGTTCTTGACCCTAAATAGAACGCGAAGACTTCGCGAGCGGTCGGAGCTCGGCTGAAGTTTAATATATGCTCTCAGCTTGTACCGACGCATTACGTAAGACGGGCATCGCTTCCGAAGGCGAGTCGGAAAATCAGCCGAGTGTGCGTGAACGCGCGCGCAGGCTGCTTTTCTTCTCCTTTACAGCGCGCTGTTTTTACGACCCCTCGGCCGAGGATGGCGTCCGGCATTCGCGGACGGCGTTGCACGCAGGTAGATGAGAAAGCGGTAGTATCTCGCAGCGGAAAATTTCCGACCGATAGCGAGACAAAGTGCGACAAGTCAGCGATCCGGAGCACATCGCGCGCGCGCGCGCGTGCACACTGAGCGCCGCCGCGCCCATTTCCCACCCTAAGATATCTGTTTTACGAGCCTGTGTGCGGGCGACGTTTACTTCTCGCGTCGTTACGAAGGTCCGGTAACAGTAAATAAAGCGAAATTTCAAAATCGAACATAACCGGGGACTTATCGTAAAGCGATCGACGGTAAATGCGCGCGGGTGAAGAAACGGCCGGCGATGTTGCGTTAAAGGAACGCTTTGTACTCGGCGAATTTATGTTTACTGCCATGTGGATAATGGCGCCGGTAAAGGGTAACGACGAGTTTGCAGTTTGTAGGGTAGTTGGCGAAAGGTCCGGTTCGATCACACCGAAAAGCAGATTGTCGTGAGAGAAAGAGAAGGAACCCCCCCGCAGTACTCGCGTCTTACGTCTCGCCGCGGAGACGAGATAGATTACGTCCGGCAACTTTCTCACCGACCGCTTCTCTGTATCTGTTCGAGCAATGAATCATTCATAAGTCTCAAACTCTCGCGCCGGAAACTTTATTTCGCGATATCCGTGTTGCGCGGCCGCGCGCACACCGCCGCCGCTTGTTGGTTTTATCGCGATAATAACTTCGGCATAACTATACGCCGGCGTTAATTCGCGTTAATCCGAATTTCAAATTTCCCGGGGAAATCGCGGATTACAATCTTCAACTTTTCCTTTCGGCGCTCGGTCGCTTTCGGAAAAAGATTTGAATACGTTTACCTCCGAGGCGCGTGTTGCCGCTCTTGTGAGAGTTAATTAATTTTCGTCCAATCCAAAATATATCGAGGGAAACGTATTGAATAATTTATTTGTGGAATATAAGGTTTGTTTCACAGAGGAATAAAGTTTATTTCACGGAAATAAAGTTTATTTTTATGAAATAAATCTTGTATCTCCCACAAATAAATTTTTAAGCGCTTCATTCTCAGTGTACCGTTGCATAAAATGCATGCATTTCTGATGATCTGATCCATCGGGCACTTCGAAATTTATTTTGAAAGAATATATTACTTAATAACACATACATGCGTACACACATACGATCGAGCTTTTATTTATGGACGACTCGAACACAAAGAGGTATTGCATACTTTATGTGTTTTCAGCGCGCCTTTTATTTGCGCGCAGCACGCTATGAAACGAACTACGGTGACACGACGTAAAGTTAATGGCGAAGCTTACTGCTCTTTCGGACGGTGTTTTCGTCGGCACTCGTTTCTGCAGCGGCGTGAAAAATCGAGTCAGACTGCTGACTTCGGGGTCACCCGGTGCGCCCCATAAAGGCATTATTAATGCAAGCCAATCCCGGTGCGGCGCAGAACGAATTGCCTCTATAAAATGTAATTTCGGAAGAGTTCCGATACTAAATTTTGGATAACAGCGTCGGCCGGATATTTTCATCCCAATGGCGGTTCCTACGACGATACCTTCTCGCGGAAGAGAGCGAGCTGAAGGCTCTTTTGTGAAATTTTCGGGTTCGATTACCTGACCTCTCGCATGCGTTAATATTTCAAACGCACGCCGCTCTCTCACCGGCATGAATTTTGCATCGTGCTTGTACTTGTGTACACTTTATCTTTCATTTACAGCTAAGTATTCTGCGTAGGTGAATTCATAGTTTACGAAGAGGGATATTTTCGTGTTGTAACCGGCTTAACTTTTGATTACATTCTCGGGTGTATTAAATAAGCAGGTTTCGTTGAAACGAACGGTGGAGAAAGAGTCGATACATTATACACGGTACTGAAATACGAAGTTTTAATTAAAGTTACCACTCGATGCGACCTGATTGCGCTTCAATAGCGCCGTATTATCGCCGCGTAACCGTCATGACGGATCGCAAATACAACGTCTTACGGCCGCGATTCGCCACGGGCACACCAGCGGGGAAAATGTCACGTACCGCGACGGTGTCCCGCATATTTGAATTTATTCCCGCGGAATGCGGTACCTCTCGCAAAAACAAGACGTTATTTGCGATGCGGACGCGATAAAGTGAGATTTCCGGCTTTTGATAGTGCAGCCGGCTGGATTATCAGCGATCCACCTTATCGCGTCTCCCGCACGAATGTTTGCTTTCCATATCTCCCTCTTTCCTGACTTTTCGAATTTTTCTTCCATCTCGCGAGCGACTCGCGCCCCGAGCGCTCCGAACGAAGGAGGGAAAAAAACGGGAGAGGAAGAAGAAAAGGAAAAAAGGAGAAGTCCAATAAAAATATCTGAAAACGATTCTTATTCCGGTCGCGCGCGGACCACCGACACATCGCGAGTTATCGAAATGTGCCCACTCGGGAATGGTAAGAAAATAAGAAACGATCGGCGGCGCGGCGCGATCGACCGCGAGCGGTTCTTTGAGAGGGGAAACACGACGCGACGCGGCGGTAACTTTGCTCCACATAGCCCCAACCGCGAGATATCGGCGAGGTTATTTCTGCGTCTCGTTGTAAAATTCTTATAGGCACGGGCAGAAGCCGCGCGTCGGGATCTCCCACGATTCATCTGACGTCACGCCGCGTGTGTGTATACCCCGTTCGCCGTGCTCTAGCGTATTCATACCCCGGTGCGTTCAACTTCCGACATTCTTAATTTCCCCCGCGGGAGAGTACGCGTGCGTCGATTCGCATGGATCGTGAGGGAGCCTGTATTACGTAACGATCGACGATGCTGTGCTTCCGAGAAAGCGGAAAAGAGCGCTGCCGAACGTCCGTAGGCAATGTTCCCCGTTTCTTTCTCCACTCGATTTTGCGTCTAATTTTAGCACCAGATTAAAGCGTTCACCAAGCTGATTGCGAACCTAGTGTAGCGATGTACCGTTCCAGAGAAAATGGGCTCCGGAGGTTTCAATCCTCACCACTATTTCATCTGTAGGGATTGATATTTTTGGAGCCCATTTTCTCTGGAATGACTCTACCTTAAGACATATATATATTTCTAATCAGATTCGCAAGTTCTGATGCCAAAATTGGATACAAAATCGAGTGTGGAAAAATGGGGAACTTGACCGCACTCTTTCTCGCGTAGAAGACGGACCTTCGCTCCGATCTCGCGGTCATTCATCCGTGACCGGGAGAGAGATTGATGGAAGTCATCGCTTCGAATTATAGTTTTAAAGGCTCGGAAAAAATCCGGTTTTTTAATTTTTCCGCAATTTTTCTCGTTTCCTTCTCGCGAAAAGCGTGAAAATACGATTTTTCCCATTTTTCGGATTTTTTTTCGGTTTCTTTCCGCGGAAAAAATGAAAAATAGTTTTTTTCACCATACTTCTAATTATATAGACGCTCTGAATTCTGAATCGAAGCAAGATGCGATTATTACATAGTTTATGTTTCTCCCAATATATCGCAATATTCATCCGCTCGCCGAAGGCTAGTTTTTCACCTGTCGATCACGTTTCCATTTCTCCCCATCAGACGCTCGTAGCGAAAATCTGACTCGCCGGCAAAGCCGTTCTTCTTCATGCCGCTACAGGCGGCGGCGTTACACTATGAGCTTTCGGAACTAGGCGGAAAGGGCACGATCGATGAATTTCGTAACGGCAAATTTCCGCGGCTAAAGCCCGGCGTTGTGGGTGTCGGGGGCTGCTCGGCGAGGGACGAAGAGACGGGGGGGCCACCGTCGGGGGGTGGTGAGCCCGGTGGGCGGTGGGCAGGGAGCGAAGGGAGTGGACCGGGGGAGTAGGTGGCTCGTGAGTGAGGACGAAATCAATAGCGCCGTCGGGTTCATAGCGCCGCGCAGGAAGCGCGCCGTAGAAAAGGGACAAATGTAAATAAATTTAAATCAGAGCGGCGGCACACAGCGTGGGATAGGGAAACGGAGGTCGGTGCTGGCGTTACTGCCGCCGTTGCCACCGCCATCGTCGCCGCCGCCGCCGCCACCGTCGCCGTTGCTAAACCCGCCAAGCGGATTACCCAGTAGCGAGAGCCATAGGAAATTCGCTTTAATCAGCAAAGAGTTGAAAATCTCGCCGTCCCCAGTCGCCGTCCGTCCTCTCCTCCCACCTCTCCTTCGCATTCCCGCGCGACACCGCTCTGTAAAATATCGCGACGACAGCGGGGGACAATCGCGAACCTCGGCGAAAATCGACGCACCTCCATGCTCGTTAATGCGCGCGAGATCCGGAGATCCGGCGGATCCGGTTTCTTTTGATCAATCTTCCACCCAGACTCGCCCACACCCGGCACCGCATCGTCTGGACTCAAAGTCCCAGCTCGTCTCCCGATAATCGAGAGCCTGCCCGACTCGGAGTTGGGGAAGCTGTTCGTTCGAAGCTGAGCGTTCTATTCGGATCGTTAATCAGGTATTTCGCGCTTTCATTAATTCCCCGCAAGCTCTCAGTTCGTTGTGCCTCGCCTGAGTCGTGTAAAGACTATTACGCTTTGTGATTTTCATTCGAGATTCATGGGCTGTAATGTTTAAATAACATTCAAAGCGAAATGTTGTTTTATAAGTAATATAAATTAGCGTGCTGAAACAGTTCATTCTTCTCGTTTATTCACATAAATATCTTGGAGGGAGATGTTAAACATTTTGTTTTTTTTGTTTCGTAAATATTAGATATATTAAATTCCTTTCTCTCTTGACACATCGCTGTGGAAGATTCAGCTACTACAATTTAGTAATTGGGTTTCGAGTCTTTTATACACTTTTCTTCGCTATCTGCCCGTACACACGTATGTATTTATTTTTTATGAAAAAAATGTTTATTTCCGCACGCAATTCACTTCGGCGTGGAAGAATGGAATAAAATCTGCAGTAAAAAATATTTTGGTATCAGCAGCGGATAGAGTCGTTCACCTCCCGAAACTTTAGGATTTCGGACAAACACCATCGCTGGTCGCACGAAGCACGGCCGTCTAAATGCGACCAAATAAATATTTCCTGTATTTCGCGTTCGGAGTTAATTAACATTGAATTCTTTGCGCCCCGCTGCGTTATGACGCTGAAACCCGTGTCTCTTATTTCGAGCAAAACCCGGCGCTGTTGATCCTTGAACGGGTAAATATTACATGGATATGTTCGAATAACAGGGGGAGTGAGTAAAAATGCAGTCCGCGTCAAAGAACCCAGGATCGTACGTGCTAGATGAATTTTGCGTTTTAAACCAGTTTCACTCGATATTCCATCCCCTATATGCAGCTCGCTGTAACTTTATCGCGATATGTACTATTATTGTATTCTGTTGTCACCTCTTGCAGTTTTACCCCAACTGAATTATTGGCCGCTTCCCGCGCTGTTTTCGGTTTTTGATCCTTGACCCGCGAGATAGCCAAACAATGGACGTAATCTGATAATTGATCTTTTGCAACGCGATACCGAACGCGCGTACCTATACTTGGCGCGGAAAACAAACATTTGACGTAGATTTCGAGTAGCGTAAAATAGGGGTTAAGCTACACCGGAGGGGGGTAATTTCGTTCCAGAATAAACATAAATTTCGCAAACAGTCAAACAGCGCGCGGCGCACTAATCACTGAACGATAGCAAAATTTCCGAAATATCGAAGTTGCAGTTAACCGTTTTTACCATATTTTTAATCGATCGAACAAAAGATGGAAAAAAATATTAGATAAGATATTGAACATTTCTGATGCTTGCATTTTACAGCGATTTCGACACGCACTGTCGACAGTCTCATCTGTATGCACAGTTAGAAGTTCTACGGCGTGAGACACGCTTTTCATTTCTTACGGGCCGCTATTTCAGCGGCAAGCAAAATTTCTCACTCCTAATACCTCGCGAAATATCTCGCTCCGCCCGAGAAAATTCAAACGGCAGATCTCTAATGGATTAAGTTATAGAACATGCTATTCCGCGTATGACGGATAAATTCGCACATACACGTACCACACATACACCCGTTACAATCGCGTAAGCGGCGTTCCATTTAAATTTCCGGCCACGAATTAAGAGTTAAACAGATAAAAGCGGATTGCGATGGAGATTTAGAAATGTTTTAATCCGCCGGAACCGTCTGCGTGGGATACGTGGAATTGAATATTTAAACGACACGGCGGCGCACGGAAGGTTAATCCGATTTCAAAAATATTTCACGTGAAGATATTTCGGGGGCTTACAGAATACTGCGAAAGAGAATCCTTACATTAAGTATCGCGCAATGCCCGTTTCACATTTCCTCTCCCTGCTGGGCCGGAGCCTTCCTCTCCAAGCGCGCTCTCCTATTTGAAGCATTTTGCGCCGTCGTTATTCGCAAATAAGGTCGATCGACTCGTATCTTTTTACTGGAACGACAGGGATGGAACTCTCGTCCTATCGGGTCGATTCGATAATAGTTATTCTTAGCGTCGTTACGGGGCGAGAGAGTGAGGGTTAGGGTGGGCCGAAGGGTGGGAAACGGAGAACCGAGAAAGTGAGCCCTCGTGATGTAAATTCGCCCGGCGCCCGAGAGGGTGACGTCGATCGTCGAGATCGCGGCGGATCGCGGCAGCCGTCGAATGAATTTCGGGATGAGCGCGCGAAGTATCTGGATCGCGCCGTCGCGTCGGTCGCTTCTGCCGAAATTGACGGCTGAGAGACGTGTAAAAATGGTAGCCGGCCGTTATTCACGAGTCAGTAAGAACGGCACCCTCTCACCCGGCGGCGCATTACGACGGGCCGAGTCTTTCCTTTCCTTCCTCTTCTTTCAGCTCCTTCTCACTCCCTCGCTCTCTCTCTCTCTCTCTCTCTTTTCTTTTCCCGTTTTCCCGTTCACGGCCTATACCCGGCTACCAGACCCCCCGTGCCATTTTCCTGGCAACATAACGACTACTTGCTGACGTGATAATAAATTCTGCTCGTTCTTCTCACGGCCTACCCTCCGACACTCTCTCCATATCCCCTTCACATTTTCCACTCTGCACCCCGACGATCGCTCACCGCCGCTCCTGCAGGTGTCCTTCCCAGCTCGCTTTTCTAGTTGCGTTCTACGCTCTTTTCCAATCAAATAATACTCCCACGAACGCGTCGCTGCTGACACATTGTCGCACCGTTCTAACTCGTTCCGTAACGATGATTTAACGATGATCGTTTTTAGATCCTCGAGACTGTGAATCACCGTGACGATCGATTTTCCTAATTGCCGATCCGCCTTCCTTTGGTAATCGATCCCAGTATCTCATGACGGTTCTTCCCCCCCCCCTCACCCCTCTAGCTCTCATGCTTTCTCTTTTTCTCTCTTTCTCCTTTTCCCTCCGCCTCTATTTCAGTTAAAGGGTTAGAAGTCCGTGTCGGTTAATTTAGATTGCTTCAATTTTCGATTTCCATGTTTATTCGTGACCATGGAAACGGGGCAATTACCGTAAGGTACATTTTACCGTATTTATAGCATCGAAAATTGAACTAACCGAAGTTAACCACCAGTTCCGGTCCGTGTAACGAACCATCGCGGATGAAATACGCGGCTTTCCACTTTGCATTTATATACACGGCGTTTATAAATAACCTTCGGTGGAGGAACTTCGGTTTGTGTGCAAAAGTCTCGATGTACCGGTGCGCTCGTGCGCGCGCCCGCGTGCGTGCTCGCTCGTTCGTTCGTTCGCTCGCTCGCCCGCCCGCTCGCGATCGAGTTTTTCAACGGGGCTCCATCGCGCCCCGTCGAGGGGCGATTTTTCATCTGGCAAATTGCCGCGCGGAGCGCGGAGCCGTAGAATTTACGCGCGTTTCGTATCGGTAGGCGCGCGCGCTCCTTTTTAAAGGGCGAAGTACCAATATCGGATTTCCATTTTCCCGCGAGAGCGAGACCGCCTGGCGTGCCCTTCGGTTTTTATTCACGAATACGCGGCGACGGGGTGGATATGAAAAAAAAAAAAAAAGAAAGAGAAAAAAGAGCAAGAGAGGAAAAGAGAGAGGGAGAGAGAGAGAGAGAGAGAGAGAGAGAGAGAGAGAGAGAGAGAGAGAGAGAGAGAAAAAAAGAACCAAATACGAGTAAGGGTGTACGTACGGATTCTCGAGAAACCAGCAACCAGTGATGGAGGTTACGCCGAGGAAAGGCGATGGGAGGGTAGCGAGGACGAGGTTAAGGACGAAAGGGACGAAAGGGAGGGTAGGTAGGAGTGAAAGGCATAGACTCGGAGGCATTAGAATATCTTATCCTCCCTCCGCCCGGGGTAGTCGAATGCAGAAGAGTGAAAGGAGTCGCCGGTGATAGGAGGAAGAGTGTGTGTAGGCAGGAGCAGCCCCAGGGATTGCACCACCTTAGGCCCTCCACAGTTCACAACCCTCTTTTCACTGCGCGGAGCGGCGTCGCGACGTAGGATCGTAAAAAAAAAGAGAAAGAAAGAAGGAGAGAGAGACAGAGAGAGAGAGAGAGAGAGAGAGAGAGAGAAACCTCGGGCAGAAAGGAGAAGATGAATAATCAAATACCCGTTTTGAGTGCGCGCCGTCGAGGCGAGAGAGTTTCATTCACCCACGGGGTTAATCAGACGTCTGGAGGAAACACATTATAAATAATTGTTTCCGACTTGGCTCGCACGAGCCGAGGCGTAAAGACGCGCGGGTATAAAAGGCGGCCCGGAAACATTTCACGAGATCTCCGCACCGAGTCAAGACGGGAGGTAGGAATATACAATTAAACGGGAATGTAATATCGAAGAGAAGACGCTGCTGAACTCTCTTCTCTTTCTCTTTCTTTCCCTCGCGTCCGAGGCGCGCATCGCGAAAGTTTTGGCAAAAATTATCTCTTTTTCCCGCCGGCCTCACGCATGCGCGACCACGTTTTCAAAACCTATTCGATATTTTGTAAGACAAGATTTTTTTACTATTCCTGCGAAATTCGGGGTTACACGAGCGAAATTCGACACCGATAATTTTCCGTTTCGCACACGTTGACTCGGTAAACTCGATTAACCGATACGAACGACTCTCCAAGAAAAGTCTGATTAATAATTATAATTAACAGCATAATTACGTAGAATGTAACGTGATTAGTGACTGCGCTTTCGTGTTAAACGTTTCGAGATGAATAGAAAAAGAGAGAGGGAGGGAGGGGTGAGGAGGGAGAACACGCATTTATCTCGATGCTGAGAATAATCGAGTTAATCAAATCTCTGTAGAAAATGTCTGACTATTAATGCAGTCGCCATGTAACGTGGTAATAAGAATAACGCGTAATTAAAACGTAATTAATCGTCATGCTCGATGGTGGAAAAAATGTCACCGGCGAATGCAGTAGTTAAATGCGAGCCGAATATTCATCTCGGGACACCACGGATAATCGAGCGGAGTGCGAAAGACGTGGAGACGGTTTGTGCGAGGCCCGAGGCTTAACCCGAAGGGCTCGTCCTTTTCTTCGTACAACCGTAATTTCCTTGGTGAAAGTGTGTAGTATTTATTTCGAGGTGTTCCATTGGTTCTTCAAATTCGACGAAATTTGCAGACTTAATATGAAGTAAAATTTCAACTATATATAGAGTATGTGAAGTTGCAAATAATATCTTACGAGAATCATATATAAGAAAGGAACTACATTTTTTAAATAAATATTTAATAGTTGAGGAAGGAAAGAGAGAAATTAAAAGCTTCATGTAGTCTGGAATAGAGAGGGTCAAATAGAGACGTCGGGCTTCCATAGATCTATTGTGCTTTTAAGGGTTAAAGCTCGTTAGTTTCTATATAGATCCACCCCTGATCGTGGCTCCTGAATCTTTCGCGAGCGGACGGACAAAAAAGCAACGGGGACGAAAGAGCCTTAGTAAAGATTCAACGGCGGGGTTTGTCGGACGTCCTCGTCGGATGCGAAATGCATGATGCCGCGGAAGAAATAAATAACCACGGGCTTCTCTCCCTCGAAACGTAATTTAGATAGCAGAAGACCGGCAGACAACTACGTGGCGTTCATTTCGCTCCGGTATTCGCGAGAACTCATTTCTCGAAGGAAACGGTGGGAAAATAAGGGGCCATTATTTCCGAGATGGTTATTCAATGGCATTCAATTACCGCGTGGATCTTACGTTTTACGTGGATATCGTGCTTTGATGCTCGCCGTGCACTTAACCGCTCCGACGTTTCGTGTTAGCGAACTACCCGCGTTCTTGTGTATGATTTATAAGGTATCAGAAGAAAGATGCTTTTTATACTTTTCTGCGAGAGTATCGAATGTTAGCTGGAACGAGTGTAATTGCGGCTGTGGAAAATTTGTTTGAAGAAGAGAAAAGGAAAAGGAGAGAAAGAGGGGCGGGGAGGGAGGGAGGGGGGGGGNGAAAGAGAGCCAGAAAGAGAGAGAACTATCCGTATTCTTCGCGATACGTGAATTTAAGGGGTGCACTACAAACAAATTCGATAAAAGCCGCGTATAGCTTTCCGTTATGTAAATTTTGTACACGTTAACTACGTAAACGCGTACGTGTATCGTTTCTCTCTTTATATTTCTGTTTATATTTATCCAAGCGTCAATTTGTTCATGAAAATAAAATGATGGATATTCGAGAAGAATTGCTGGGCAATATATTCGAAAACCAAATATTAAGCATTATGATATAAATTCGAGCTGTTCAAGCTATTATCTTTCTCTCATTTCTCCTCCCTTTCTCCGATTATCATAACTCCGCGATGCGTTCGTATTACGGCTATTAATACCCCGCTGAATCCCATGCAAATCGCCATTTCCGCAGATATGAAATCGCGACTGGAGATCGTTCGTGGCGTCTAGGGAGGTTTTTTTCGTCTAGCCATTAGGCGGACAAACCGGCCGCTGTCGTGCAATTGAGAAATATCGTCTCTGAAATTATCTGGCACGAGCCAGTCCGCGATATAGGTTTTGTCGGTGCTCGTAGATAATCGGACGCCATCGAGTTTTAAGCGTCTCGACGGCGGCTGCGGTGGTGGTTTTTCTCGTTTTTTCGTCCGTTCCCATTCTTTTCCTCCTTCTTTATTATAACGATAACGGCCCGGCGGAGAGATGCGGTTAATATGGAGTATCGGCGGGCGATGAAGGACGAGCGGGAGAGGGAAGATGGGAGCACGACAGTAAAGAGCGTGGTTGAAAGAGAGACGGGGAGAAAGCGAGAGGGAGGGAGGGAGGGAGGGAGAGAGAGAGAGAGAGAGGCAAGCAGTCATCTACCAACATAGCAGGTTTGGAAAATGGAGAGGAGCAGGTCTGAATGAAGAGAAAGAGGAGAGGGAAGAGCAGCTCCCGGGGGAGAGACTCGTTGCTGCGAGGGTTTGGAAGGCCGAAGTCTCGAGTACCAAAGTCTACCGTCCCTCCTACCTACCCTTAGCTTGGCCCGCCGACCAATCTTTACAACCCCCCCGACTACCCACGATCCCCTTCGGATTTTCACTAATTAATTCCTCGAATTCGCGCGCGGGTTGTCTTGAATTTGTTGGGGTGTCTGAGAGCGAATCCACCAATCAGTTTGCAAATCGAACCATCGTAAATGAATAAGATATTGCTGACGACTCACTGTTATAATCCGCGGCAATTGCACTCGTCTTTGCGAGTCGGTTGGCCAACCGTTCTCTTGGACTTACCTGAAACGAGAAAAGAGAAATGTGAATTAAGCACTCGAAGATTTAATTCGTTACATTTCTTAAACGATAAATATTGTTACGATCATTGGTGTAATGTAAGTTCCGCTCGATCAGTTTCAGCGGATTGAAGCGGAATCACGCGGAGTAAAAAGCACTGTGAATCTTTTGGATAGAACGACTCGTTCGAATTAACAAAGGATTCGTAACCTGGCGTCAGGAAAGAACGCGGGGCGAGGGTGGGCCCATTAATAATACGTCGAATCTCCGTTGACACGTTACTCGCGTGAGCGACATTCGTTCGTAAATGCCGCTTGTTAATTCGGCAGATCATGACGATACAACCTCTGTCCCATTATGGCCGATAAAACAACGGCATTTGGCGTGTTTATGGCGCGCGCCAAATTCCGTTACATCGCCGTGGTACATAAACCGCCGGCGAACGCCGGAAATTACACGATGGCGCCGAACAAAGTACGCAATTAAAGTCACGGTCATTCGAGCCGATCGAAAGCCCATTTGCTCTCTCTCGGTAGCGGGGCCATCGTCGAAAATCCCATTTTTTCCTCGTCCTCCTCCTCGTCCTCCTCCTCTTCCTCCTCCTCTTCCTCCCTCTCCTCCCCCGTACTTTCGCCATCGTTTTACGGCAATTCTCGCGTTGCGCCACCCCCGCCTGCGGTACACTTCGCAGTTTTCGCGTGTTCGAAAAAAAAAAAAAATACACGAAGAGGGCGGAAAAATAAAACAACAAAAAGGGGTGCGCCGGGTCCGTCCGGACCGACCAACCGGCCGGCCGACCGACGACGGGGAGGGAAAAGAGCGACCGCGCTGTGTAGAGCTCAAATTACGGAGCGGCGTGGACGGAATAATTGAAAGGCATCCTGTCACGAGGAGAGCAAAGGGCCGAGCCAAGTGCAAATTGAACCAGGAGGATGCTAGAGTCAGAACGCCCAGCGCGCCTATCTGTTTCCGGTGGCCGCGTGGCCCGCTGCGAAGATGAAAGCGGAATCATTAGATTGTCAAAGTGACACAGCTGACTCTGCGTTGTTTTTAGAGAGACGCTTCGACTGAAATATAAAAAAAAAAAGTAAAAGAAGAAATTGGCGGACTCTCTTGGCGGATGGCCCACACGTGTGTTAAAAACACGAGATTTATTGTCCGACAGAGGTTTTCGATCCGAAACAGGATGTTTCACGACAACAGGGAGAAAGAAAGAGAGAAATCGTCACGCCATCCGAGACACGCGAAAAAGTTCGTATTTAGAAATCATTACATCACTCTCATTCTATTTTCTAGTCAGACGACGGATTGGAATATAATAACTGTGAGGCTCAAACGTCTCTGATATCGCGGGGCGGGGAGCGACACGTCGCTTGAGAACGCAAATATGAATTTAAAACGCATCGGCGTGTTAAAACGTCGGCGTTAAAACGTTAACGCGCGCATAAGCAGAATCTTTACGAAGCAATATTGAAATCACGGAACGAATTCATTTTAATGCGTCGCATCAATAATTGCGCGTACAATGTATATACCTATTTTCCGTCGTGTTCCGTGAATGTAGATTCCCCATCAAATAATCATGAGAATCGTATTTTTGAAGCGTCTCTACGTGACGCGTTTCACTCGGATCGAGCTATGATAACATTAATTATCACACAGTGCGAAACAGACTTAGAGCATTTCTCCGGTAGCGTTGCTAAGAAAGAGAGAGGGAGAAAGAGAGAGAGAGAGAGAGAGAGAGAGAGAGAGAGAGAGAGAGAGAGGAAATTTACGTACACACTGAAGCATATGAAGCGCACGTACGAGATTCTCACGCTTCAGTTAGCGTAAATTTCTTGAACTCGCGCAGCCAGTTGAAAAGAACAGACCAAGAGAGCGACCGCTACTGCAGCACGCTCTCTGGAACGGGGAAAGAGGAACCCGCGGGCGTCCGCGTGGAAATGTACGTGCCACTGATTATTACGGCGAATAACGGCGGCGTCTCGCTCCCTGCCATCCTAACGAAATCCGGGAAATTTTTTTCATTCGACGCGCCTCCGCCGTTAAGCGGATATTATTATCTTCGCGTTCTCCTACCTTCTCGCTTCCCTCTGTCTCTCGCATTGTCGCTTTCATCGCTACGGGGGAACCCGGCCGCGCGCGTTCTCTCCTCTCGCCGCGGTGCGTACACGCTTGACGTTGATTCTGTTGCCGAGCGAGATTCTAATTAAAAAATTAGCGTTAATTACACGACGGACACGCGCGTGGAGCGCGACGCCGCGCGCGACGACTGCCGACGACGACGGTATCGCGCGGGGGAAAGGTGCGCTCAGGCGAAAAACTCGACGAATGCGTTTTAATCAACGCTTCGTCGGCTCGCCTCGCTTCCGCGTTTTGTCCGTACGAGCGCGTACGGAAAACGCGTCCGAAGAACGAGAGGGGAGGGGATCCTCGTCAATCCTCGTCCATCGCCGCGAATTCGACGTTAGGACTCTGCGGATTTCCGTCTCACCTCGTCTCACACACCGCGGGGATACCGCATGCGTTTCGCACCGAATGCGAAAGAAACGTCGTCGAGTAATTATCACGATTTTTCGGAATGATTTCCTCTCTCCTCGCGCGCGCGATTCACGCTGGCTTCCATCTTCGAGATCCCGGCCGAGAACTTTAAGACTACTTACGTGCAAAGTTACGAAAGCACCGTTCCGCCATAAATCCCACCGTCTCGCTCCGCGTGCGTCACGGCGGTATATCACAGGACTAATATTTTCATTGAGAGTATCTACGTTTATCCTCCCGAGTCATTAATTACCGCAACGAGCTTACGCGCCGCGGTCGATATCGAGGCGGGCGCAAGGAAAGCCCCGATAAGCCCGGCATGACCGAGCGACGACGTTCCGGCGATCGTGCTCCGCCTAAGGGCGCGCGCGAGGGGTGAGACACCCCCGAGGCGCGGAACAAAAAGGGAAGTCCATCAGCGCGCGACCCTAATTTCGCGCGGACTACGGCCGAACGTGAGTTCACGCGGCCGCTCTTTGTCGTTCACCGGCCGATCGTGGCCGCGATCGATGAAAGAAAAGAGCCGCGCAATAACAGGCCGCTATCGAGCCGGGTATTAATGAAAGCGGCGCGCAACTAGCCTAGCGATTTCCCCGCGGCTGACGTGGGTTATTAAACCGAATTAAAAAGTTCGATCCGCGGCGTCATGCCCGGCGCAATAACTCACTCTTTCAATCGGCCGGCCGCTCGCTCAGGAACGCGGGACTCCGCATTCGTACATTTGCAGTCGCAAACGGCCGGCATTCATTTCGAAAACCATCGCCGTATAACTCGCGCGTCAATCACGGTGTCGGCCAGTTGTTTATTGTCCTTTCACGACGCGGTTTAATTTTCTTCGGCGAGCTACGATTTTTATTGAGCGCTCTCGCGTGCTTTCAACGCCGGCCAATCGACGGAGGGATAACAGGTATACAGCTCTTTCGCGAATATCCGTGTCAAAGACGGGGCTCGCGCCCGTGGCGCTTTCCAGGGTGACACGTCGCCCGAGATTGCGAAGTAACGCGATCGCGAAGTTGAATCTTTTTTACCGTCAACTGTCCGCTCAGCGCGACTGGCCTTTATTTGTATTTCATTCGCCCCGTTGCACGTCTCTCTCAAACCCTATTTCACCTTCCCGTCGAAAAGAGAGAGCTCTTCCTGGAATCGTATTAAGAGATACTTTGTATTCCGCATGCATAATATCCCTTTTGTAAAAAGGGACCGCCGGTGGTTTGATAATTGACGGACGTCACGCGAGACGACGCGCGGGCTCTCGCTCGCGTCGGAGAAGATGTTCGTCGGCCGGCGGAAAAGATATAGGAGACAGGGAAAATTTCTCAGCGCTGCAGCCATCGGCATTTCAAGTACACTCGACATCTTAACTCCCCCTCCCCCCACCTCTTGAACTTTCGTAACTTGATCTCGTGGTGTATCCACGAGAAATCGATCCATCCGGTTAACAGTCTTAACTACTCTCGATCGCCGCAGAGATTCGCGCGTTACTCCTCTTTCTCCTCCCCTCTGCCCTTCCGCCCCTCCTCTCTCTCTCTCTCTCTCTCTCTCTCTCGTTTTTTCTTTCTTACACTGGTTCGCTCAGCGAAGAAAGAGGAGCTTTCGTCTCGGGTTTTACAGCCACGTTGATTTCGCTCTCCCCTTGCAGACACAGCGAGATTTAAATACGCGACCGGCGCGCGCAAGGCAGGTTATCCAGGATAAATCTCGGAGAGACCCCAAGAGAGACGAAAAGCCTCGGAGTTTAATTGGCTATTTCTCCGTCCTCCTCCCTCGTTCGCGTTTTACTCTTCGCTTCCGGCTCGATTCATTTGATTTTAGTCTTCAACCGCGCGAATAATTGCCGTTACACGCGACGATCGCTGCCGTGCGGACACATCGCTGTCCGCGGGATGGTGCGACGCGCCTTTCCAGGACTCGTCGGTCCCTGCGAAACGCTCATGGCTGACGAGTATAATCGGCGAATCGGCCGGGTACGTTCATCGTAAAGATAATTCGAGCAAACAGAGCGTGCGTGGTTCAAGATTCGTTCGCGACCACTGAGCGGCGTGCGGAAATTGATATCAAAGGGTGACCAGGTAATGAACGATAAATGGAACGGCGATACCTTCCACCTTCACGCGGCGAGTATCAGCTGCGGCGCACACGCCATACCGGTGATCAATGGGCGCACCACGAGGATCATAACCGCGCCCAAAATCATTAGGGGATCGGAAACTGATTAAGGGGAGAGGAGTTAAGCCCGGATCGAGCGTATGAAAGAGTCACGGTGGTCCCTCATTGTCGAGCAGGCCTATTCATTTGCCGCATTATCTGCTTGGATCGCGGCGCGCGGTTGATACTCATCTATAATTTCGCGCCTGCTGGCCGCCTCTCGCTACTACCGTCTCCGCTCTTGCGAAATTCAACCCCCGCTCGCATCCGGCGAGCGTTCTCTCTTGTCCGCATTAGCGGACCCTCGGCACAGCGCGATTTTCGCCTCTCGCCCTGCGGATGAAATCGAAAGAAAATACGATCGCGATAAACTAACACCGCGTGACGCGGCTTGGAAAAAATCTCATAGAGCGTTGGGGGCAATACACCCCTCGCGTCGCGATAATGTGGCGGACAATATCAGGCATTGTTGCATATGGAAATTTCAAATATATCATTTGTGTATAACTGCGATGTTTATGTACTACTGTTTTGCAAATATTTTAATACGTTATAATAATGGTAACTTTATTGGACGATATAAGTATCAGTATACTGAATATATTACATTTTTACATCAGAATATGTCAACCAAGAGGCGATGCATCAGCTGTTTCTGTTGCATTATCTTGCAGAAAAAAAAAATATATATATATATAGAAGAAATTATATGTACATATATTTATTAATCAATTATTAATGTGCAAATTGCGACAATAAAAGTATGTCGGATGTGAATATAATGACAAATCGTTATTCCTTAAGCGCTTTGCATCAGTAAACTCCACGGAATTTTTATAAGGAGAATTTAGTTGATCTTACAATCTAACAGCGTTGTCTAATTATTTAACATAATAAAAGCCAAGACAAACGCACGCGCGTGGCTTCTCCAGTGTTTACCATTGGTCGACGGCGGATTATTAAAGAGTCTCTCGAGCGAAACAAAAGGCGATGGCCACATTAACGCAATCCCAGATAAGATCCGCTTTGTGGACGGTATTATTGCCACGCGACGCTTTACGCTCGACGAGGGTACGAACGGTGCCGATTTACAATTAGGCGGAATGTGTCGCTCGCGTAATCCTCGGGTGTATCGGGCATAGCCGCAAAAAGCCGTTCCCAGTTACAGAACAACGTTAGGGATGAGAGAGAGAGAGAGAGAGAGAGAGACGAGTCCTGAGGCGGTCCTGATTTCCTGGGACATATGCGCTGTAGAGTCGAGCGTTGAGTAATTGTTGCGATTTATCAAAACGATATGTCGAGGCGATGGTATTAAGGGCGGTCAGCTGGCGCATAATCTTCGTAGGAACGTCCGTGGGGATGATGGGGCGCTGACAAAAAAACCGCCCATTGCCGTGACGCATACAGTTCCTACCTCTCGATCTATTTTTCCTTCGGTGAAGTGGCTCTCGGTAATCAATTCCTTCCTAAGCGTTAGACTCGCGCAGAAGACATTTTTCCTTTTCTCCCTCACTTCGAGATACACAATATGACCTGGGCTTCGATTTAATGTGTGCAGCTAAGCGGATAAAATTCAGGCGAACGGGTCAATTACGACCTTTTGGTAAACGGGACAGTATAATTTTCCATGGTAAAATTAACGGTCTACAATGCAATATTAATTAATTACAACCACTTAATTAATATATTATAAGTAATATAGTAGTAATGACGAAATATGATTTTGCGATGACTAATAAACGATAATGCTTGCTTTCTTTTCTCTTTTTACGATTTTACCGCAGCTATCGACGGCTCACCGTCGGGAAATCATTACGTCGCCCCACTTACACGGCGATTCTCGAGTTACATTCGCCCATAGTTACACGCGTTTTCCACGCGGGACTTTTCCTCACTCGGATTAAATGTACTTTCAAGTTAATGATGAATCTGTCCGGATATCGTGCGGATAAAATGTTGATCGATAACGTCGATCGTTATTATTAATGTTAACGCGATGTACATGTGCACCGCGACCATCGTGTTATATCACGGTAAATAATTGTGAAAATAAGTGAATGCAACAATTAGCGGAAACGCGAAGTATTTGCGTTATTACAAACGACAAATACATATAAATATATATATATATACTCTCTATATGTGTACGTGTATATATAAATTAACCGCGAGGGGATGATATAAAAGCATACGTTTGACACGCGCGACTCCATTAACACATCTGCGCATCGCAGATGCACGCGGCCATCCCCGGGGTAAAAGTAAAATGTAAATGCAGACGTGTCCATGGGCCTATTAAATTCCCGCGCATAATCCAACGGCTGTAAAATCACTCCCTCTCTCTCTTTGCGGAGGCACGCCATACACGGGTTCTTCCTCGCGTCCACCGACCCCTTATCGTCGCAATCTCCGCTAATCAGAACGCTCCGGTGCGCGCCCCGGAATCGATTAATCTTCCAGCATTTAATTCCACCGTGGTCGCCTCCGCATGCGAATCCTCCGGGCGAGCGAGGATCCGATTCGTTACGAAAATTATCCGAGCTCTCTCTCCCTCTCTCTCTTTCTCTCTCTTCCGGCGATCCCTCTGAAAGGCCGGATCGTCTCTGGTGTATAGACCAAAGGAAAGACGCGCAGGGTGAGTGGCGATGATTCCGTGTAAGGGGGTGCCTCCGGCCGACCCGTGCGGGGAGGGTTTGTCAAAGTGACTGGCCGTAACTCGGCCGTGCTATCAGCCGGCTATCATTCCCGGCTTGCATTCAGGAACGAAAGCAGAATGTATTCGAGTGGCTCTATATAGCCGCTTTGGGAATAGTCGCTTTCGAGGTTGCATGTACGGGATGCTGTGTATACTCGCGGTACGTGTACGTGTACGTGGAAATTCTGTGTGGATTGCGTACCTACGCCCGTACGTACACACGAAGCCTCGCTGCGGGATGCGACTCGCTCCCTCCTGATTGCAAGTACGTGATACGCGTACGTTACGCGAGCGACTCTCGGCGCACGAAAGCCGTGTTAAAGGTGGCTTTCAAGGGTGCGATATCGCGCAACATTCGGTGTACCGCCCCGGGGTATCGATGCTGTGTATTTGTTTTTTTCCTCCCGATTTTCGGATTCACTTCGGGGTAACGTACGTCGGGAATAAATAAAGAGGCTCGCGCGCGCGCGGAACTGGGTTATTCGAGTCGGTTGGCTCGTCGTCTCCGCGTCGATGTATTTTCAGCCGGGGACGAAGAGGGCGCGATAAGAATTCATCATCGCGATTAATCAATGCTGAAACGTCTCTTAACCTTTATACGGGATAATAGACTTGTGGATAAGGCGCTGCCTCGTCATCCTTTGATCTCACCGGGGATCGGCGTAAATATCGACAATGCGATATCGTTAATTTCTTCCTCCGGCGAACATTCACACAAAGGGGGACGATAGATTGGACCACCGCAATGAGAAATTACTCGCGTATGTGATGACGCGTAAATGGACGCATTTAATCGAGCGTGAATACGCCCGCGTGATAAGCGCACATTGCGCAGGAGCTGCGATCCATGAAACGCGTGTCAAAGGAAGGTTTTCAGGGATGCGCCGGGTGCATAGGCACGCTAGAATGTTGTGATTACAAGTCCGCATATAATAGTAACGATTTGAATAACGATGCCGTCAAACGATACCTCTCCATTCGCACATATGCGACAACGATCGTTGCGAGACGCGCGTATACACGCGCGCGCATACACAGGCGGGCGCGCACACGACGCGCATCGATCAAATATTACAGAGAGCTCGAACTGAGCCACGGTCATTAATGTTTCGCATTATTTATTTAACGAACCGTGTACATTGTGAATGGCTGACGTATACGCGCTATTGGAGGCGTCGTGTCACGAAACCGAGCCTCCGATAAACCGCGCGCCCACCGCAAACTCGATATTAATACTTTTTTTTTTTTTCGAAGCGCTTCGGACCCCGCATATTTTCTAAAACTATTCGTACGTATCGCGAACCCCGCGCGGGACACACACGCGGAGGCCGATGAACAATTTATACTTGTCGGATTTATTATATTTTCAACGGCGACGCGTAATCCGCGTTCCGGCGGGTGGAAAAAATTGTCCGCCGCACGCATGTGCACGCTCGTCGAGGAAGCCTCTGATTAAATCGCGCGCGTTTAGTGAATGAGCGTGCGAAATGAATGTGGTGCGCCGGATGTGTATGTACAGAGTGGTCCGCTAAAATCGAGCGTCCTAAATATCTTACTTGTGTTTCACGATACGCAAGAATGTCTAAGAAAACGTTGTACCGTTCGAAGGGGCAATTGTGATGACAAAACGTTTTTTTTTAATAATTTTTTCAGGGATTTGAAGGTAAAGGTAATTTTTTTTTTTTTTATTAGAACTACATGTTTTTGTTCGTGCGATTTTGTTACTCTGAGATTTTGACGAAAATGTCACTTTTTGATCACTATTTCTTGTCTGAGAGGTCACTTTTTGTCACTTTTTTTTACCAAGAAACAGTCATTACTTCACTGTTTTGTTTCGGTGACTGAATGGCAGCACTGTGAAGAGCATAAATGTTCGACTTTTCTGTTTTTTCAAACTTAAATAATTTTTCATTCTCAAGATCATTTAGAGGTCGTACTGTCATAAGTCACTGAGCTCTTCTCAATGTTGACTATAAAATGGCGCAAATAAAAATATGTAGCTCTATTTAAAAAAGAAATTATTTTGACTTACAAATCTCGGAGAAAATTACATTGAAAAAACTTTTTATCATAATTGTCTCTTCGAACAGTGCAACTTTTTCTTTAGACGTTTTTCGTATCATCAAGTAAAATATTTAAGATGTTAAGATATTTAAGATTTATGTGGACTAATCTATATGTATATATATATATATATATATATATGTATGCATATGCCGGCGTTGCAAGAACCAAACAGGATTTGTGCTATTTCATGCGATCTAGTTTTTCGCGAGCGATTCAATGGGCGCCGCTAATATCGTGAATTGAAATCATTTTGATTGCGTCGTTACGCACACTGTGCGTTTATACGCGCCCGTGGAAAGCGCAGCGACGATAACCGCCGGTCACCGCCGACCGGCGTGAATATGCATGGCTAAAAATCTGCACGCGAGAATCGATAATTGGATTCGTCATCCTCCGTGGCTTCGCAGAGGCAGACGCAGACGAAAAAAGCGCACAGTCGAGATTTCGCGTGATTTCTTTTTTCCGCATAATTCTGCCGCCTTTACTGACTCTCTCGCGTTGTATTTCGTTACTCTCAAAATAAAAAGGAAGAGGAAGAAAGAGGGGGGAAAAAAAGGAAAAATCACGTACTTCATCTTGTCAGAAATATTACCGACGCGGTACGCGAAATATATGATGAGATCGGAGTGTCATTTTTTTCTTTTCCCTTCTTTCTTTTTACCCCTTTTTTTTTCTTCTGAAGATATTTCGCGAGAAACTAGTTTTCATTTCGCCGCTGTCCTTTTCTCAGCTCTTTCGCGTTCCGTTCGCGATGAGAGTACGCCCGCGGCACTAATCATTTACTATCAATCGCACTACCGCGAGATGAAATCTAGATTCGACGGATGTGCGAGGTCTTACCGGCGAAATCACCTCTGCCCGGACACTTTGTAGTTTATACACGGCGAAGAGTTTAGGGTCGTTCGTAGGTAAGTTTTTCCTCGCGGGGTCGTTTCTACGAGTTACGGGCGCGCAGTCTTGAAAATCTCGCTTAAGGGATTCGTCCGGGTTAGAATCGTAAACGAGGATCCCTCGGCCATAGGGACGGACCCTAGAACGATCCGTACGTAGACGACGGGAGATAAGAGACAGAGGATGGTCCCTCGAGCTACCCCCTCTAGCTGCCGCACCCATCCGTCCACCCCCTTCCCCCTTTGATTTATTTAATTTTGTTCCCCGATTTGTAGGAGATTGCGCGCACCGATACCGATTCGTCGGGACCGAAGCACGCGCGCGCGCGCGTCCCGATAAGTCGAGCGCGCTGCGTCCCGAAACTCGATATGCGTTACACAGAATCAATCATACTTCTAAAATTACCGTTCGCCATGAAGTTTCGCGTCGCGACATGAAAAAAACAAATATCGCTATTCAATTTTGCATGACCGACGCCATTGGGCTGTATGTCACGGGGAAAAGCGGACGACCTCCGTTAAAATCAGCGAGACAGCGACAGTTGACTGAGAATTGGTTCCACTCGTTTTCGTACCATCTCTCTCTCTCTCTCTCTCTCTCTCTCTCTCTATTTCTCTACATTTGAAAAATTCACAGTCTGTCTCATCGTTGATGCGCACGACGTCTTTGTAAACATTGAAAATTCCACCCGGGAAGAACGGATGAAAATTGATTTATCAAAATAGAAAATCGCGGAGAACCGAACGAAATATCAACCGCGTATGCTGTTTTCTCAGACAACCAAATCGAAGTTCGGCTCGAATTTTTACGTCTGTTTCGTATCCCCGGACAATCGTAACAATATTTCAAATCTCAACACGCTCTGCGATAAAAAGCACATTCGAGCGAACTATTTTTTTTTTCCCCCCCGGCATTAATCGTAGGTCAATCGACGCGTGCGAGCTTACGTTTCCGGGCAAACCGGATTTCACCGTACCGACTAGATCTGACAGTGCTCGATCTCCGTCAATGACAAACGAAAAACAGCGCGACGCGCTGCAGCATGACATGTAATTCAATGACCTGCGCGGCGCGTAGCGAATGCGATTTTTGAACGCATAATGATATATAGTGGCGAGGCTTGTCGAATCAAGAGCGAAATTTAGTTGGCGCAATTAAATTTCGCGATCACGTGTGACGGCCGCTTGCGAAAGAAATTCGCTCGCTCGTTCGTCCGCCCGCCCGAATATTTATACACGAAATAGTTCAATTACCTTTAATTACATCGGGATACTAACCGAAAGCAACGGCCGGAGTTCACCCGCGCTTATTTCACATTCGTACATATAAACGATTCATACGCGTCAATTCGCGAGATCTCGTCGAGTATGCGAGATCTCGCGATAACGAGATTACCCCGATCGGACTGACAATCCGCTACGCAGACCGATATAACTCCGCGAGGAGGATGTCCATCCTGTGCAATTTTAATAAGCGATAATATCCAGAGCCGGGGTTAAACGTTTAATTACGCGTCGTTGACTCGGATCGATGGTAACTCCGTCGGAGTAAGCCTTCCTCGTTCCGCGTTTCGTCCCGTCGACGACGCTCGTGATCCGCTCGTTCTCGCCGCAGGCGCGATCTCAGCCGGCGAACGAGAAAAAAGCTCCCTCCTATACGATCGACGAGCACGGCGACGTGGAGGACGACGACGACGCGACTAACTCGGACCTCACTGGACGGTCGGAGTTTCACTTGTAATTAATTGAATTCCATAATCTAATCCGGCTTCTCTCCACGGCGCGACGGCGAGATCCTCGGTGGAGAGCAGCACGTTCGCAAATGAAGCACGACGTGCGACACACGCACGGATCTGTGCATGCAAATGGCGTCTTCAATAAGCCAGCCAGTCGATTTTCCGTCCCGATAAGGTCGCGATAAAAGGCACCCTCTGCGCGTGCAGCACACACGCGCATATGTAAGGACGGTTGGATCCTCCCGTCTATCCGTCCGTCCGCTCGTCCCGGGATCTCTTTCGTCGATCATCCGTGTTTTATCAGACCGGAATTATGCCACCCTATCCCGGCGCGCGTATTCTCGGACGACTTGGTCCAATCGAGAGAGCGGCCGAGACCCGCGCGAACCGAAAAAGGAGGAAATCTATTCCGTAGGAATATCGAGGACCGTCTGCCCTCACACCCATCTGTCCGGCGACGACGAGGAGGACGACGACGGCGATTCGTCCCTTCCTCGAAGATCGACGGCGATTCCGAAGGGTGCGGCCGACCACCGGGATTCCGGGCACGTAAGCTTTCCCTATTTATTGCACCTTTTTCGGCCGGCCGGCTTCGCCTAAATCATTGCGCATCCCCTTATTGAATGGGAAGAAGAACGAGATGCATGGTTTACAGCCGCGCGCGCACGGCCATTCGACGAGCGGCGTCCTCTACGCGCCTCGCCGCTCGCGCGTCCTTCTTCTCTGACAGCCGAGAATAAAGTTTCCAATATCCCATTCGAACGGGCGACCATCGCGCTCTCGAGGAAAAGAGTCCGGGGGAAAAGTCTGGAAAAACTCTTTCGCTCGCCGACTCTCTTCCTCTCTCTCTCTCTCTCTCTCTTCTCTTGCCCTCCCGCGGTTACAACCGCTCGAAACATCCGCAATGTCGCGCTTTTTCCGAGGGAGAAGCGCTGGGAGGAACGAAAAGGTCAGCATCAATCGTCGAATGATTATTTTCACTTTCGAGTAACGACCGGAGCGCATTTTTGATCTCGGGGATAAGCGATGTTTTTTTATTTCAATTGATAATTAGCGACAGTGCAGTAAGCCTGGGGACGCAGGAACCTCCCCTCGGTAGATGCGTATCAGAATAGATCGATTGTTCATAATTCTCTCGGTTATCCTATACGTACGGGCGCTATCGCTTCACGTGACCGAGTTTCTCAATTAGAGATAAGGATAATTACGTCGGCAATTTCCGTGCGCGATATGTGCACCGTGCTTTCGCGCACAGTTAGATGGCGTGCAGAAGACAATGGACCGCTTCCCGCCACTCTCGGTATCACGCCGGCGCGATTGTACGGGCGATGTAATGTCGCGAGCGCGAGCTGGAAGCAGCTATTTCGAGAGATAGATTTCCCGCAAGTAGAATCTAGCGCGTTTTAATATTAGACCCGCTGGTTGGACGCCATCCATAACTTCGACCGCGCGGACGAGAATATTTGTGCGATTGAATAACGGCCGAATTTTCGTTCTCTCCTTCTCTCTCTTTTCTCTCTCTTGGCAAGTGACCGAACACAAAACTGTCAAAGCGATCGTACCTCGCGAACTCTCTTAGTTTTAAAGTTTTAGCGCGCATTATTTAATATTTTAGCGTGCGTATAATAAACATTTTCTAATTTTCTAATCACCGATAACGCACGCCGTAAACTCTTCCGGCTTTAATTCGGTTCAATCGCGCGCATCTTTCCTCCCTCTATTTTGCTTTCAAATAATAAAGGGAAAAAAGGTGAACGCGCGCCATGCGTTTCTTTTGGGCCGATCGCGACGCAACGAGGAGGTTAATTTGGCCGAGTTTGAAAGCACGCTTGGCCGGTGACCTTACGCAGTCAAATATGCGTCTCGCATCGGAACGTCGGGAATCGTGAGGGCCGACCCGTCGCGAGAGGTCGAGATTCGCCGGTCAACCGTGCGAAAGAGGGTAAAAGGGATCCTCTCTCCGTACGACCCGTCGGCAGTCCTTTTTTCGTACCCGACGAGGTACGAAAATCCAAAAGGGTTGCTATTTTTTCTCCCCTCCTTGACTAAGGAAGCCGGCGGAAAATTCTTTGAAAGCGGCAGCCGGTGCCGCGGATTACTTTGCGTTGCCTCGCGGAGACCGAAAGGGGGTTGATCAAAGGATACGATCGAGGTAGGTTGAGGTAATATCCGGCGATCCAGGTGTTAATGAAGGGAGTTCAAAGGACGCTCTCCAACAGGCCGCGACAAGTAAAAAAGGGCCATCGACGCGCCTCTCGAAGGAACCGACGGGTCGGAGGAGCCGCAGGATTTCCCTCGATCATGGCCGTTGGATAAAGCATAAATACGACGTGACGGATATCACGGAGACAGGGAGCGACGGAGAGAATGGGAGAGATGGACGTACACGTTTCGGCTTTCATTCTACCTCCGCCGGTGTCTTCTACCGTAACGCAAATATCTTCGCGAGTAATTTCTGCCGAGTTTCCACGATGTGATGCAAACCGCGAGTTTACTTCCACCCCTTTCGCTAGTTCGAGTGTTTTCAACTTGTAGACGTCTCTTCCTTTTCCGCCTGTTCTCCTTCTCCTTTCTCTCTCTCTCTCTCTCTCTAACGGAAACACATGGTAATTCTGGAGAGAGCTTTGCACAATTAAACTTCACGTCATGATTCCGCCCTCGCGTGCTTATCGCAACCGGACAATGCGGAAGGCGGTAAGCGGGACGTGCTTGGAAGGACGGTGGAACAATTAAGACTAATTGCAATGTAGTACAACGATCAGACGTTTTAATAGCACAGACCGGGGTATATTAATTCCACGTAAGTTCGGGCTTGAAACTTGAGCCGATTCCCAATTCGCTCACTGCGACTTGCGAACACTGCGAGGTGAACGCCTCGCGGTGGCTCGTATTCTCACTGCACTTTTGGTGCTGATCGCGGACGTTTAGCTTCAAGTTTTATTATTATCCGTTTATAAAGGTCCCACTCGGTATCAACGTGAGAATCGGGCGGAATTGACGATTACATTTTCATCGAGAAATATCCCGATTAGGATATTCCGTTCCATAAGGGTTATTGAAATAATTTCCTAATAGATTTGATCGATTCTGTCGATCTCTGATCGAGGGCAGAGCGCACTCTTTTGTTCTGTCAAAAATTTATTTGATATTTCGTTTCGTTTCGTTTCGCTATATCGAGGGCGCCGACTTTCGCTTCAGACGTGTCGTGCGTTCGCTTTGGATTCGTCTGCTCCCCTCATTTGAGGGAGTAGACGTATTGCACGGGATTAAATTGTCTCGTGAGATTTTCGCATCGTTATAGAGCGCCGTATATGGCATCCGTTCATGCGAGTTTATTTTTAATGAAACAATTGGCCCAATTAGAGAAGAAGCTCTCCGCACGTTTGGGAGTGTTACGTGGGTCGTATGTGACTTGCGGACTAGCTGTGTATATAAGACGTGCTTCGGATACATAATGACGTGAGATTAATCCTGTCCTTAAAAAATGCATGTCTCATTGTTGTCTCTTTCCCGCAACGTCGACTGATCATCTCAATGCGATTCGTTCCTTTTTTCGACGGTTACCGCGGGCGGTTGTCAACACGGAGGAATGATATATTTTGACGTTTTGACGTGTCTCAAAGTGAAATTAGATAAACTATAAAATAATGTACGAAAATTAAAATGACGATACGGAGACTGTTAAATTAACGAATAAATAACGTAAAAGGGCTCTCGAGTATGTTTGACCGATTGAAAGTCATGTGGCCTCGGGAACTGCCGAATGAACATAAGTGATCATAACAGTCTTTAACGCGAGGTTAAACGGAACGAGAGATGCGCGCGTGATTCCCGACTTCTTCGAGTCGACTGGGATGTGCGTGAGACAGACACATTATGTGAATCTTGAAAGTAATTACCACCTTTTATTTTTAGTGATTTCAAAAAAGAGTGGACTGTCTCATGCCGATAATTTGAATCTGATACGTTAACGTCTGTCAGTATAATATTTTCGTGACCTTTTAACCTTTCGTGATTAAAAATTAGGACGTCGTTGTTCAAGTAAAGATTGCCGACTTATAACGATCGCAAAAGGTTAACACGCTTTTATACACTCTCATTTTTCTCGCTGAGTCATTAATTCTCGTATCTAATCAGCGATGCTATATTTTTTGTTTCAGGTCTGTAGTAGAACGTGGCCGATCTTGAGTTCCCGCTATTTTGGTGAGTTGAAAAGAAAGATTTACGGTGAACGAGATATATCCTTTTTTTCTTTCTCGACCTCGTCGAAAGCGTCGTGGTCTACGATTCGCGATTTTTTACACACGACTTGCGAGTATACCCTCGAAGCGTTGTAATTTATCGTGTGCTTTTCTTTGAATCGTGAAGTATTATCACGGTCGCGAGTGTAGCGTCGTGAAGTGAAATGCGACCGACGTGGCACGACGACCGGACGTTACGGAGGCTGAATGCTGAGGACCTGGACAGATGGATATCGTGGGATATCAACGCGCAATGGTGAGCATACAATTTCAACGCTCACAAAGCGTTATGTTTCGTAGTGCGTAAAATGTGTAGACGTAAATCGCATTGATTTTCGATGACTGAGTCACCGTGCGAATGATATTGCGATATTACTTGAGACAAATCGAGGGATCTACAGCGCGCGTTTCTGGTAAAAAAAAAAACACCCGTTAATTAACGTAAATTAAATTACTTAATTAACTAATAACTGAGTAAATTAAATTAACGTAGTCCGAAAATAAGTGAAATTGCTACGTGCATCGATCGATCGATGTCTTAATGGCTAAAAAGGGAAATTGGATGAACCGTTTCTCGAATAAGATTTTCGTTATAATCAAAAAGAACGATCTTCATTCAATTAGGTCAGAATTGCAAATACGATGCATCAAATTACACGAGGTTGCTCCGTCGCGAGAGATTCAATATTTTTATATTAATATCAGTGATCAAATGTAATGCATCCGGCAATATTTAGCGTGCAACTTAACAATTACGGCGGAAGATTTCGCGAAACTCTCGCTCGTGTCACTCCGCTCGTGCGGCAAGTTTGTATTCTGGTTTCACGACGGTTCGCTTGTTAACCGTAGCTTCGTCTTGGGATGATTCACATGTGAATCCGCCCCGCGGATATAAAAGGAACACGTGCAGCGCATAACGTGTCGTTATGTCGGCACTCCTCATCCGGTCGACGAGAATGTAAAGGCGCAAGCAACTTTTAGTATCTAAATCCAGGCATGATTGGCCAGGAGTTTACGACCGCGGCTTCGTCGTTAAAGCCGTTACAGTCATTAGCCGCCGTGTCATTGGCTACGTGGAATTAGAACTGCATGCGCTCCGCCGTCGTGCGAATAACAGAAACGAACTAACAATAACGCCGCGCGGGGCCGCCTTTGCAATTATAATTAAACACAAATCGCTTCACCCGCTCCGCCGGAGCTTTCATATAACTTTCTTGGTGCGTGAAATTTAATCGGTTTACCCACACACGTGCCTCTAATTACGATAAAAGTAGTAATAATTTATCAAGCACTGTCAGGAATACCCAACACGGCATTTCTGAGTCGTTTCTCTGCGGCGTTTTGCGCATCGAGACCGCAACGTTTCATTATTCCACGATTAAGTAATTCCAATGGTCTGCTATTTCGACACTTTTTCCCCGCGTGTCTATAATTAATGCGCCGTACCCGAGCAAAGAAGGTTAATCGGGGGGAAAAAAAATAATCGGGTCGAAAAATATTATCTGTCGTGGACGAGCGCCGTTCATCGTGGGAGTTCTCTAAAGGGAACGTTTGTATGCAGATGGAACTTGGCAGGCACGAGGGTCGTCGAGACAATTAAGGCATTTTTAGGTAATTAACCAGGCACGTCAGGCGCCGGCCGTCGTCCGTGCATCAAATGACGCGCCCTGTTTCTCTCGGAGCGATCTCTCGAAACTCGTGCCCGACCGAGCCAGATGGATTCGCCTTATTCACCGTATGCATACCGCAAAAAGACGTGTGTTCCGCTCCCGATTTTCTGAGACGGCGTTTTTCGGCAACTCTTTCGGACGATTGATATTCCTCGAAAGGGTTCCCCTCCAAGTTTCTTCGAAATTTTTTTAACGTTCCGCGGAATGTTGAAAAATAGAGGAACTTCGGAGAACGATCGCGCTTGAGGCTCTCGCGAGATCTGAATATTGTAATTTCGTTTCTGCGTTATTTTCTTCATCATTAACAATACCGGCTTTCTACTTTTCGTTACCACTTTGTCAAGCTTCAGCACGCGAAGGCGCTGGCCGACTCTTCGTCGTGTTGTAAAGGGTTCCGTGACCGAATTAGATCGGCGGGTCACTGTTCTAAGGGCAACAACGGGCGCGTTTAACGATGTTTCATTGCTCCGTTGCGTTGGCAGACGACGCGGACAGCGACAAACGTTGACAATGCGCGCCAGCGACGCCTTGATGTCACGTGCTCGGGGTGAGGACCACTACGACTTCGTTAGTTCTGTCACGTCGCTATTCGTCACAATTTTGTTTACCCTGTCTTTGTTTCCTTTCCTTCTCACCCCTTTTTCCCCGGGACACAGGAAACCGTTCGGGAGTCGTCACGGCTGATTTAGAGGACGCGCGTATAATGTTCCACTCGGTCTGTCACGTGGGCGTGACATTAGTTTACGGTCCTCGGCCAAGCGGACTGTCTTCGAAACGGGTCAGTGCCGTGGTATGTCTATAATTTGCAAGATAAAGGGAAACTTATACACCATTGTACACGCTGCACGCTGGCGTATCCTGTCGGCTTCACGGGGCGGCTCCGGAATTATGGAGGACAAGAACCGGCGAGAACAAAACGAGGCAATTCCTAACCGCCGTAGGGGGTAACGCTCGAAACCGTCTTGTTATCTTACAGATATTTCCTTCATCTTAAAACGCAATTCATCGCGGTATCTGCGATCCGCGATTCCAACGTGCGCGGATTTACCGTAGCGTTAAACATTTCGCGGTCCGATCAGCGAGCGATGAGAATTGCAAGGTCTGCAGACCGATTCACGGTGTCGGGAGAGCTGTCGCAAATTCTCAGAATTGTTCGTGGCGCCGTGGCGTTGTGTTACACCACGTCCCTCCCATATTTTTCCAACTCGACGTGCGTTTCACGCATACCGTGCCGTATGGAATTCGGCGGGAAACTCGGCCGGAAGATAATTTAAACGGTGTAAAAGTGATAAATACCGCGATGTGAAATTGGCTGTTGTCGCCGCGATCCGGCGTAATTTGATTCCCGCACTATTTTGGCACGCACCAGAGCGTAAGACCGTTGCGACCGATGCGTGAATGAGAATGCGTGCGAATGCGGCTGCACTCGTCCGGACTGCCCCTCGCGCATCTGGGCGGCACACGCGTCATCATCGCTGCTTCGGCACCGGTTCAAGGGTATCGGCTATTGCAGGGACTGATGGGCGATAAGAGATTAGAGGCACACGTGGCCCACATAGAGATCTCTGACGGAAGCACGTGGCTTGTGTCATCGGACAGAGGGAAATAGAAAAGATTAGGACCACGCAGAAAAAGAGAGAGAAAGAGAGAGAGAGAGGGGGGGAGGAGGGAGATCGTTGCGCTCTTATCGATAATCGCTGCTACGGCAGGGGGATTGCATTGGATTACGAAGGGTCCGAGGATGATTCGATTAAGATTCTTTTTTTTTACGCCGTCACGCCGGATAGCGTGCGACCTTTCGCTGTGTTAGGGATCCTCTACAAATTTATGTACGTAGATAAAGTGCGCGAAGTGGGTCAAGAGAATAATATGAAAAAACGTGCGTCACGAGATCGCGCGGCTGGAGATGACTCGCCGTCTGCTGCCGAATCCGCGGGTACCGTTGCCCTTATAATTAGGATGCGCGCGACCTTATCGCCGCGCGGCGGGAAAGAGACGGCGTCGTGGTTAACGAGCGATCATTTCACGGGGTCACGTGGTAGCGCGGCGACGGGGAGCGGTAAAAAGACGGCGAGCCCGCGCACCGTCGGACAGATACGAGAGAGTGGCTCTGGCTTTCCTCTTTTCTCGTCTTCCTCCTCTCTCCTCCCCTCTCCCTCTTCTTTCCGCCGTCTTCCTTTTCGCGCAGCGCCCCCGTTGAAAAACGAGAGTGTTTATCAGGGCGCATTTAGCGTAATCTCACCTCCCGAGGCACTCGCGTAATTAGGGTCTCCTCCGCGCTCTTCCCTCTCGCTCGCTCTCCTGCCGTTCTCACCACCGCACAAACGTGCGCGCATACGCTCTCACATGTATACGTAAATGTGAACGTGTATATACGTAAACACGAAGAATGCCGCGCGTGTGAACGCGTGTGTGCGCGCGTTGCCCACCGGTCTTGCTAATTTCTGTCTTTCGTTGCTCCTCCCTTCCGCGCTCTCCTTCACTTCCACCTCCCTTCGTCTGCCGTTCTCCCTCTCTCTCTTTCTCTCGCGAAACCCCTCTCGCCTTCTATACGATCCGAGCTTCAATTTAGATTGAAGCGGGAGATGGGACGTGGAGAGTGAGATCCAACGAGGGACTCTCTCCTGCTCTCGGGCACTCTATCTCTCGTACGGAGATTCTCCATCCTCTCTCTCTCGACCTTCTTCCCTTCTCTTTCCTCTGCTGCATCCCGTTTCGTATTTATCGGCTGCTTCTTTTTATCGAATCCGGATCGATCACGCGCCGAGGGTTCGTCCGACGGTGCACGCGCGAAGAACACGTCCTGTCAGCGGCATCTATTTACCAATCATTACGATAATACATTCGTCGTCGACGTCACGCGTTTAATGAGGGTAATTTGTAACGTGGCAATGAGTAAACTTCGGTAAGGGAGCGTCAGGTTCGACGAAAGTGGCTTAATTCGTGCGGAAACAGCGCCCTTCGTTTCGGATGCGAGCGTTGTTTCGGAAATCTTCGCGATTTTGAGGGAAGCGGGGAGGATGTTTTTGTATCGCGAAGGGGGACGAGGACGTCGTTAAGGGTCGTTGCGACGCAAACGAGCGCGTTTGTTCTGACGCGCGGCTTGCTCCCGCTCCCCCGTAGGGGATTGCGACCGGCTTGAAAATTATCGAACTGATAATGAGCACGGCACGGTTATCGCGTGATTTACGGCAAAATACCAATTTCCTCTGTATAGAATTACCGGGTGGGTGTAGAGTTTCAGGGCTGGGCAGTGCCCGGCTATGTTTGTTACGTTCCCATTGGGAAGCCGGGGGGGGGGGCATTGATCGATGTGTGACCTACATTTTTTGTATCAGTTGCTTTTTAATTGTTCCGACTTCCTCCAATCGCAGTTTGATTAATACCGCTATACCTTTACGGTCGTTTATTTAGTCGCCCCACTTTTTCCTTCCGTCCCACTCGGCACCGTTGCACTTCCGTCGTTATTTTTCTCGCATTTTTCCCGATCCGTAACGTATAACCCGATCAACGACGAGAGAGAGAGAGAGAGAGAGAGAGAGAGTCGCCATTATGCAAAATTCTCGTATACGCGCTTGTGCAATTAGTGCGAGTCGAGATTTCTTGTGCAGCGAACCTGCTCGATACAACGAAAAACATCGTAACAGCAGCGCAACGCGGCAACGAGCGTCTCTTCGTGTGTCCGCGATAATCTCTCTGAGATGATTCACGCGGTTGACCGTATTATTTCAGCAAGAAACACGAAGGAAATGGTAACATTACTCATCAATTGGTGGTACGATGCACATCAAATGAACGCGTTATCGTTACAAGCCGCACGGATTACAAATCTGACGTTAGATATGATTATCATCGAACGTTGAGAATTATAACATTCCTTCTCTCTCAACAAATTGCCATTCTTTCCGAGCGACTTTCGACACGAATTTCAACTTACATACGGAGTTACAAAGGACAGTGCGACCCACGTGCGTATATTTTAACAAAAATCTCAGGTGTGTGAAATATTTCGCCATTAAAACGACTCGGGACAAAGCGTGTCAGGCGCGAACTCCGTCGGATGCCTCTCGCGTAATGATGATGCCTTTTTTTCCTCGATTCTCATATAGAAATTAATTCGGGCGGAACAGGACGCGCTGCGCGCGCGTCTGCATTAAACATCCGGGTAATGCCTCCCGCTGACGATACAACGAAAATGCGTTTTCCATTATCCGTCAGCGAGCGAATCGCGCGTCGATCGGGCTCGGAGCCGCACGAACGATCGCGCCGACATCGGGACGGAGGTCAATTTCCAATCGTCGACAATTTTTTTAATGGATAATCCCGAACAAACCAATTCCGCCGTACCCTACTATCGCGACACGTATGTATGTAGACGCACGTATCACGATTTTCGAGCTTACGCTCCGCTACATGCCGTAGCAGATGGATTTCCGCGGATCGCCGCGCCATTTTCGGACGCTCATTCGTTTATTGCCCGAGTAACTACTGGATGATGGACGGGCACGAATGCAGATGACAGAATTGAAAGTGATCGCACAGCCGGGAGTCCTTCCCCCCCCCCCCCTCTCCCACTCTCTTTCTGTGCCACTCGATAAGAACGACGTGCAATTTTAACCGTCCGAATCTAATCGTCATCGAGCATTCTCCGACTTAATAATTTCTCTTGCTAATCACGACAGCTGAAAATATCACCGTTTCCGTGATCACAAATATCTGTACTTCCGTGATTACAAATATTCGCACTCCTATAATTGCGCCAAATTGCGCCTTATTAAGTTGTAATCGTTCGCATATCGATCGGCTGGATATTTCGAGCGGCCGCCGTTGAAATAATAAACAGGTTTCATAGAGAGAGAGAGGAACGGGATTAATCACGGTGGTCGCATAAAACCATCCGAAAATCGGCCGGTCGAAATGGGACGGTACGAACCGGCATAATTCTCGTTCCAGATCCCAGTCGCTGAAGCGATACCGATAAAAGTATTTACACGGCGCGGCGCACATTTCCGATATAAATGACAGTCTGAGACACAGGAATGATCGGTTGTGGGGGAGGGGGGGGCTAGTTCGTTTCGTTGATCCGGTTAACGATAGGCTCGTAACCGGCGAGCCGATCGATAGATATTTAAAACTCCGTGCGTATCGGGCAACTGACCCGCGAACTGACTGCCGTTGAATGGAGCGAAATAGCGGAGCGTAATTCTTTATTTATCGACTTCGCAATGGTATTCTCGATAAAGCTCGGCCGTCCGTCCAGCGAAGAGGGATCGTAAAGCCGGACGACTACATGCATAAAAGTCCGTCCGTCCTGCCGTTCGCACGGGGCATGGTTGCATCGCGCGATGCACTTTTATTTGCAAACGCGGTCTCGACGCGCCCGATTATTCCTCGCGCCGCTCATTCCGTTCGATTCCGCCGCCGCCTGTCGCCCACGTCGTACGTTCGCTTCCTAAACGCCGGTGGCCGGTGTATTTTCAAAACACCCTCCGTATTAGCCGTTTCGCCGCGCCCCGCACAAAGCAGGCCCCCATTCGCCCGTCAGGACGCGACGAGGCCAGGTGGCGCGTCATCGCGATCTCCGAGGAGCGTTCCCTGGCTTTTTGTCACGCTAATACGCATACCTGACGAGCCACAATGCCACTCGCTTATTTCGTTACCGAACGTGCGCGCTTCCCGTTGCTGCAACGGTCCCGCTGGCAGCATCCGCACGATCGAGTGTTGCAGCGTCGAATTCGAAACTACCCTTATCCCCGTTTAGAAACGCCTCGCTTCTATTCGAGGAGTAGAATAAAAATAGAGAGAAGAAAGAGAGGGAAAAAATGAAGAAAAGATCGAAGAAACGCGGCTAGTTTTGAGAGGATCAACTGTGCGGCGATAATAGTGTCGCGCGTAATAGCGGTACTTTCATAAATCGTCTTTAAGCCCCCTCCGAGAAGAATAGAATAATGTCGCTCCGCCCGGCACGAAATAATAATTCCAATAACGGAGTCGCGTCGCGGGTTGTAAGTGTATGAAATGTTTGACGTTGGTTCCCATCAGCCGTAATATTTCTCGCATTGTGTCGAGGGCGTGGTTTGAAATATTAGATGCAGCTTCTTTCTCCTTCTTTTCTCCTTTTTCCTTGCGCTTTTTTCCCCCTTTTTTTTTCTTTTTAACAGAGGCGTCGCCACGTGCCGAGCGATGCGGCGAATCTTTCCGTTTCACGCGCTCATCGCGCGGCCGAGAAAATATCGCACGGTTCATTATTTCGCGTTTATCGATCCCACCGCCTCCTCCCACGAGCATAACAGGGGGTCGTGCGGAATATTTTATCGTTTCGTTAGCATTATTAATCGGAAAGTTATACGATTTAAATCGGCCGTGTAAAGCGCCGCGTACACAGACCCCGGTGGCTTATTTACTACAGACTGATTTGCGACACACATTTTCCCGATGTCCCCCTTTTCGCGTCGGGGAGGATACGCAGTGACGCTTGACTAAAATAGCTAAAAGATAGAATTGTAAATTCCGCACATGGCGGCGGACGATCGATACCGCAAATGTCGGGGAACGAGGCACGCGCACACTACAAGCGTCACTACTACCTGCTTCCGAAAGAAGCGCGCCTTTTTTTTTCGACCGATAAACCCTTAAGGGTGTGGCACGATTGTCTCGAGTGTTCATCTGTTTCTCACAATTTTCCCGGAGCGACGAGTACACGCGTCTCGTGGCCGCCGCTGTGGAATCGCTTCAGAGGGGTCATAATGCCTTCCTCGTGGGAAGAATTTCGTGGGTGGGCCGCGCGGGGTTGAATGCAGATAAGGGCGGCCGTGCCACTTAAAAGTCCCATTAAAACGATCGACTCGAGTATCCCGGCGATCCCGACGGCAGAGGAAGAGAGATAGATAGAGAGAGAGAGAGAGAGAGAGAGAGGTCCGGTGCGTTGATACCGACCAGGCTACCCGGCGGCCTGCCACACCAAGGATACTTTTCGTACATAAAACAGACCCTCCCGCCAAGCCTTTTCTTGCCTAACGACATTACCCAACGGCGCGCCACTTCATCTCGCCGTTGGAATTTATGAACACACCTCCCTCCCTCTCCCTCTCTCTCTCTCTCTCTCTCTCTCCTTCGTTCTCCGTGTGTCCGGCTTTTCCAAAAAATAAGCGTTCGTACGTTCTGTAGGACCGGTGGTCTCGGGGTCCCGTCTCATTTTTCATGCGCGTAACTCGAGGCGCTACTCGCGCTCGGGTAGCGAAATGGAAAATATTTTCTAGGATACGAGGGTGCGCACGCCCCCGGCAGAAACGGTCGTTTACACAAATCAGTAGGGCCTCGCGAGGACACGAGTTCATTCGAGCTAGCCGGAAGAATGAAGATGAAATGTGGCGTCGTACAGACACGGCGCGCCCGCCCGCTCGTGTGTGCTCAGCGTGTATATGCAGAACGGGGCTGCGTAGAGGGGTTGCGAAATTTCCCCCTGTATTGTCGAGAACCCCCGTCTCGCGGAGCTCGGACATATTTCAAGATTTGTTATCTTCCGCGTCGCGCAACCTGCAGGACCGATGCTCGGGCTTACACGAGGGATGTGGTATAAGTAGGTATAGCCGGCGGCTCCTTTAATATCTCGATATATCCGTCGTTGTTGCAGTAGCATTTCGTACACGTACCCGTCACCGCGGCCTGGAATAACGACGAGTATCTTTCGACAAGGAAGTCTGCTAAGAATAGCAGATTAAAAAGACGACGCTCTGGAATATGTGCTCGAAGCTCGTATTAATCTAATCTCAAATACGAAAATGTTCCGCGGTTGCTCAAGAAGGTTGCTTACGTACGATAAAACGATCCCTAATATGAAAATTTCAATAATTTATTATAGGGTGGTAAGTCTAAAATGTAGCCAAGATTCTATTCGGAAAATAACATGGAAGAATATTTTATTGATATGCACAGCTTTTTCTAAAGCTTCGTGATAGTCGTATAATTACCGTCTAACAACCATGTAACAACCATGTGAATTTATTAAATATAGTTCTTGTTTAATCAATTTGGAAAGGAAATCTTTAATGTTATATATCCAAGGATAGAATATCTGTTAATTTTTTTGTTGTTTAAGATATAAACTCATTTAAAAAATCACACTAGAATTTTAGCAATAAACCTATAGTCAAAAGCATTATTATCTTGGAATATATTGTGTTTTAAAGCTATGAAAGTTCTGTCGAAATCCAATAATCGACGAAAATCGCAAATGCCACTGAAAGTAAGGCGTTATTAGATGCGCACTTACAAGTATTTTAAGAATATCATACCCATTTCTGCTCGTTTTCATTCACAAATTAGTATAATAGTGTTCATTTTAAATGAATACCAAGCAATTTTAAGATATGACTACCTTTTTTTACATCTCGGTCTGCTATATTGGATCCGCCAATTTTAACTTTATAATCCAAAACTTGCGTTTTTATTTAGCAATTCCAACAGTCCATAAAATATTAAAATACGACTACTTCTCGTTTTAGTTCGCCACATTGAATCCGTCATTTTAATTTTTGCATATCTGACCTCGGAGTCGCGAGTTTTTTGGATTATCGATCCGAAAAACTACTAAATATAGCTTTTTACAATCTAATTAAAGTTCGAGTTGTGATAATTTTTTCCGATCTCCCAGTCCAGTCTGTCTCGTGGCGGAATTAAGTTATATTCGTATTATTGATTCGACGGGGTTAGTTTATGATAGTCGTGGATGAATAATAATAACGATGAGCTGACGGAAATAGCCAGGGTGGAAGAATCGGAGGGAGACCGACGACGAGGATTCGTTCGACTCGCGAGGGTTCTGAAATATTTACTCAACTCTCTCTCTCTCGCTCGTCTTCCTCGCGATGAGAAGTTCCCGAATCTGTTCCCAAAATTTAGGAACGCTTTATGTATGTATGCGCGATATACGTACCGCGATATAATGCTTCCCTTGTCACGCGCGCTTCTCTCGAAATATGAACTAACATACTATTAACGAATAAAGATTATCGTGAAGCTCGGCTCGCATTCGCACTCGCGCACTGGCCCATAAAACTAGTTTGTCTCCCGTAACAGCGAAAGAATAGAATATAATGCCGGGTAGCGCCTCGGAATAGCGATACAGTGCGCTGTTAGACGTCGCGAGGGCGCTCTACGAAGTTCCATCTTCACGGATTTACTGTAATTCCACTAAATACCTGGCTTCCGCGCGCGGAGAAACCTCCTTCCTCGCGGTATTAGTGCTCGAGTTTCATGACTCTGCATCATTTTAAAACTGATAAAAGTCCTTTTCACATTTCACCTTTCCGCTTCCAAGCCGTATTTTTCACGGATCGATAGCCCACTACTTCGCCGAAGTACCGTATATTTTTAAACAAAGTCGGGCCAATTAATAAATAATACATCCGCTTGAGTCATGTTCGACAATAAGTTAGAGAAACTATCTCTCGAGCCAAGACTTGTAGTAGCATCATACTTCTTCTCTTCTGTTTTTCTTCCTCTTTTTTTTCCCCTCCCTCTAACGAAATGGCCTGCTATCCAGCTCGAGATTGCCTTCAGCAGAACACGTATCAGGCTTGTGCGCGCATATACTTATATACGAGACGCTTGATTTCGCGCGACGATGTGCATATCCGCCGTAGCTGGCAGGGACGTTGGAACGAGTGTGAGCGAGCCATCGCGCGTCTTCGAGATTCGCGATCTTGATCGAACTGTCGCCTCGAGAACGCGTGCAGCTTGTACGCGCAGATTTCCCGAGATGACGATACAGCACGTAGGTACACGTCGCGACGTCGTGTCGCGAATTTTCCTCGTCGGGGATTTAGCATAATTCCGTTGGCTGGGCGCCCCGGCTAGGGCGAGAGACGGACGACGAGGGGGGTGGTGGCGTGTAGGTGGCGGCGGTTGTGAGGACGGTGACGATGGTGGTGGTGGTGGTGGCGGCGACGGCCGTGGTGGTAGTAGAGGCGGTGGTGGTGATGGTGGTGAATGTGTTCCCTCTCGTTCCCTCTTTCGCTCTTTCTCCCTCGCTCGTTCAAGGCAGGCATGACAGCGTGTGGGTCCATTTGGTTCTCAGTGGTCGCTATGGTAACCTCGACCACCCTCTTCTTCCCTCTCGGCATCCGCCACCCGGTTCTCCGCTACCCGGTCCTCTCAAACTCTCTCCCTGCCTCTATCTCTCGTTCACCTTCGCTTTCTCTCTCTCTCTCTCTCTTGCTCTCTTGCTCTTTCAGTCTCTCTTCCTGTTCCGCTCTCTTTCGATCCTTCAAGCTATACACACACACACATACACTCTCTCTCTCTCTCTTTCCTATCCCCGTCTCTTTCTAACCAACTCGTTTCGTGCAATTCTCTCCTTCGTTCCCACGTATGGCTGTGTTGGTAGTCTGCTTTAGCCCCTTCCCGGTGGTTGTCGTCGATCAGACTGCGCCAGTAGGCTAAAGGGTTAACGGCCCCCTGGACACTCCCGTGACTAAAAATTACAGCTACCGTCGCCGTTGGTCAACGTTCCTGCACACAGAGAGCGGCGGCCGACGCTCGATCCTCGTTGTCGCCTTCGCCGTCCGGCGCGTTTCCGAGACGCGAGATTTCCCTCTGTTTTATATCGCACGTGCCGATGTAGGAGCAAAGTGAATTTATTTATGGCCTCTGCGGTTTGGTATGTTGCGAGGAACTCCGGTTACGGCGCGGAAAAAGGAACGAAACGGGCGGAAAATCGCGTATCGCCACGCCGTTGGCGTCTACGACTTTTGGTGAGAGAGGCCGAACGTTAAATAAATCGTTTTAAACCGGGGGAAATATAAATCGCGAGGAGAGGAAAAACGATCGCGCCCCGGCGAATCTGTATGTTACCGCGCGCGATATTTTGAAGGGAGGAAAGGGATGCGCGCGCGAAGTAGCTTTCTCCCCGGTTGTGGGGGGGGGGGGAAGAGGAGGGAGATTCGTATAAAATCGGGATTCGGTTAATTGGTTCAACAAAATCCAATCGCGCCGCGAAAGAACCGACGTGTGTATTAGCTATTTTCGCGATAAGGGGGAGACGCATCATTCTGGAAATTTATATTTATCGGGAAATTACGTGGGCGCGGAATTATACGCGGGAAATTTATGTTTATGGCGTTTAGCGCGTAAACGAATCGATTCTTAATTTCGATTTAATTCGCTAATTCCCGACGCCCCTCCCCGTTTAATCGAGGAATACGCGTCGGTATGAAAGGTCTGTTTTTATCCTTTAATTCCGCCGTCATTGTATCACACGGCTGCGTGTTATATCAGGATCGGGGGAATTTCCCTCAAACATGTGTGGTCTGTCGTAGGTTGCCTCTATTCGTCTCTAGCGATGCATGCGCGCGGTTGTCTAAGTGCAGACGCTCCCGCATTCGCAGACTAATCAAATTTACGGTCTCATCTCTCCGGCGCGCGCGCGCGCGTGTTTCTGCCGGTCCATTTAGCGTCTGTTCGTATTTAACTCATGAGGAGGTTACTTCGGGGAAGCGTTCGAAGTTTTGCGGAGAATCGGAAAGACGGAAACGCGAGGTGACGCGCGTAATTACTGGTCGCCGTTTTAATTTCGATCGGGCGGCGGGACGGAGAAAGAGAGAGAGAGAGAGAGAGAGGCGTCGCGTATTTCACGCCGCGCTTCCTAACGTTTCAACGATTGGAATTATCACGATCCGCGCGGCATTCGCTAATTAACGTTTTAATTATGAAACCGCGCATTTCGGACGGCGCAACGTTCGGCGTGACGCTCGAACCGAAAATGCAATCTTGCTGTTCGGCTTTTCGTGGCTGGAAATACCAATGGAAAAAAGGAGACGATCGACACACGGCTACTCTCTCTCTCTCTCTGTGTATGTGTGTTCATAGAAATTCCACGAGTTTCGCGACGCGATGAAGAACGGTAACTGCCCGTCGCGTCAGACCTCCTCATGCGTCGCCGTTGTATCGAAGTCCGCCGACATCGGGAAGCTTCTTCCCGTGGCGCAGCTACGGCAGAATTCGCGGATTAATTCCAAGTATTTAATCCGAAATGCGGACGGCGATCGATACAATATCCCCCGATATTGCGACACGGAGTTTGAGTTGCTCCGAGTCACGATCGACAGGGGCACGTCGGCGGGCACGGCGGAGCAGCAGCAGCAGACTCGTCGTCGTGCCAAGCACGACCGGTGCCACGATCCCGCCCCTTTTCACTTCCGGTACAAGGTGCGCTCCGGAGCACACACGCCGTAAGCTAGACGGTAGGCGGATCGATAAGGAGACGAGTACGAACGAAGGCTGCTCTACGCCGAGCGCGCGGAGAAGAAAGAGGGACGACGACGGAGGGGGGTGCCGGGGGGTGAGAGATCGAGAGAGGGATGATGGAGAAGCGCGCGGCGGGGGATGGAAACGCGGCCGACGGTGGAGGAAGGGCGGGGGAAGGAGAGAGGGGGTGAACGAGCGGCAGAAAGAGGGAGAGAGAATGCGCGGGTGAAGAGAGGGAAAAGTCCAGGTCGGGCGGGAGACGTGCCGCGGAAGAAATGAATTCGAAAAGGGGTTATCCGCGCTATTCCGCCCGTATCTATAGCCGCGGCCTATCGATCTGACGGCATTATTGCTGCAGGAAGCAGCGACCTCAAATTCAGCCATCTGTGCCGCGAGAGCACCGCCGTTCATATTTCATCGCGAGCTGCTTGCACCGTTACCGCCGCGCCGAGCCGTGGTAGCCGACGCGCGCGTCTATGCATCATTCGTTCTATCTCGCGAACGTTTCCTCCGTTCTTCGTTGCGCGCGTCGCAGTCATTACCCCGACGCGCGCTCGTGTCGCGGGGAGCTATTTAAAAATCTGATCGGAATGAAGGGGGCGGGGAGGGCGGCTTTCAACCGGGCGCGTTCGCCGCTTCGACGCCGTTGTAATGCGGATTTCGTTGTGTTTCGAGAGCTGTGCGCGCTCGATTCGGCGCGCGAGGAAACGCCTGGGAAAATAGCCGACCGGCAATTTTCATCCGGACCCGTCGTCGCTCGCTGTTTATTCACACGCGACTTCTGGCCGTCGGGAACACGCGATAAAGAGAAATATTCGCGCGCCTTCTCCGAGAGCGCCCTTCTCGCAATCACGCACGTTCGGGCGCGCTTTGCTGCTTTTCATGAATGATTCGTAGGAACGATCGGATATCCAGCTCGTACGCGAGGAGAGCGATAACGAATTAATACGGGGAGCGCGCGAGGCGGCGTATAACGTAAGGCGGAGGCTATAAGCGGCCGCTGCTCGATAGAAGTGGCTCGCTCGCTTCCGTGAGAGTTGCTCTAGCATTTTCACCCTGTAATCTTGCCCGTTACCTCGTCTTCTTTCGCTGCCCGCGAACGATGACATCCCATAGGAATATCGCGTTCTTCAACGTCAGCGCGCCTCCTCGCCCGGATTCCTCGCATGAATTCTTTCTCGCAGGACGCGCCGCCGAGTAATATTCGCGACTCTTGAACGCCTGCGATTTTCACTTCCCTCGCCGTGTTCGCGCGCTTACCAACCGAGATAGATGCAACGGCTCTACTAAAACCCCAAAGATATTTCTCTGTTCTCGCGGAGAGGAATAAGAATCGTGAGAGTTACGTCTTGGGATCTACGAGTGGGAAGTATCGCGCCACCACTTCCCTCCGTACGCGCGCGCGCGCGCGCGCGTTTATTTCTTTAATATCACGGTTAACCTTTTCCTCCGGTACGACATGTACCGGTTATAAGAAAATCGTAACTTTCATAAATATCAGCGTGTGAACTAGCGGCTTGGCTCATTGAATCAAGGGAAGTTATTATTATTTATAAAAAAAAAACTGCTAAGCATATCATTGGGGGGGGNGGGTGAGTTTTCGACAAAAAAAGATGGGTTTTTGTGGACTCTGATTATGAATCTCATATTAAAGTTGTGAAATTCAAAATGGTACGTCCAATATGGCGGGTGAAAGAGAAAATGTATAAATGTTTATAAATTGATATTGTGGGAATTTCATGGTCATTGAGTGTGAATTTGAACTCGTACGCTGACATTTTTAACGGTAAACGTTTTTTTTTTTTAAGAATAAATATTATTATATATATTATTATTAATATAATAATAATTTCGGATTTGCAATCAGCGACTTCCGAAAATCTTGCATAAACAATTTATATTCAAATTTGACTAAATTTCTCCTTTTTCATCTGCCCATATTGGCACTCGCTATTTTGAATTTTCCTATTTTAATTTCAAATTTGCAATCAGCGACCTCGAAAACCCTCGTAACGATATTTTTTTTATTTCGCCCATAAGAGATTTCTCCGGGGCACGAACAAGTTAAATGTATATAAACGTATATATTTTAAATGCACTTTCTTGTATATTAAAGCATTAATGCCGTTGTATGCGCCGTCGGACGAGACTGCAACATCTGGTGTTTGGGAAATTCAATATACGCACTCAGAATTGCGCCGCGCAAAATACAGTCCGCGCGAACGTCGGGCTCGACACAGCGCGCGCATACGTAGTAACGATCGCGAAACGAAATTAATTTTCAACAAATGCAGCCGCGGTTTGCGAATCTTTCGTGGATTTGGGTTATTTCCGGTATCGGGGTTCATCATTCATTAATTACGCCCGGTCGAATCGAATTTGCGAATCCCTTTAAAACGGACGTCGAATGGAACCAGATGAGTAACAAATCGTGATTGATCAATCCGCGCGCCGTTCTTCCAGCGCGATGGCGAATCGATTTCTGGTGGCTTTAACCTCTTCGCTGTATATGATATACACCGCTATCCCGGCTTTTCCATCATCGATAAAAATGAAACATTGCGGTAATACATCAAATATATCGTTATCTGCGTTCGCACACGTTTGCGAGGCTCCGTTTGATTTCCTCTCGTTTACGCCCGTCTGAGAAAGCCCTCTGTCCGCGATGAGGGTTCGTTCGTTAGCAACTCAAGCCGCTGCGTTTTCGAATGAAAGCTCGGCATTGCGAGGTCGAATAGATCGAGGGGTTAATTCGAAGGTTAAAGATTTCGCGCGACAGGACCTCGGAGTTCTCCGTGCTTGCTAGCTAGCACGTACCCCGAAGGACGCAGATGGAGTTGTTGCTGGCAAGGGCCAGTGCTATATAGGGTCTGCATTATTTATGAACTTGCTGCGCCGTTGATGAGAGCGGCTTCATCTCTCTCTCTCTGTTTCTCTCTGCCGCTCTAGTTAATGCGAGAACGCGCGTCCGAGCGGGGTCGTGGCATCGGGCGATTCGTCGTGGAGCGGAACAAATCGCGCGTGAGCAAATCGCCGCTCGCATCTGTCGGTCCTCGTAAATAATTAAAACATGCGTCATCCGCGCGACACGCGGGAAACTTGTCGGGCATATTAAGCAGGCCGCTCGGCGCTCGCCCGACTTTAGAGAATAATGAACTATTGATTTTATCGGAAACGTCGCATACCTTGAACAAGTAACCTTATTAGAGATGAAATTTATTTATATGCAGTGTATATACTCGGTTAATAAAATATAAATCAATATAGTCGAAACCCGCGAACGTAACTACTACGAGCGTATAGCATTAGTAAACGAATAGCTGACCGTTGCGCCAAGAATGCCCGAGTTTAACTCGGAGACGCGAGAAAACCTTCCCAAGTGCGGTTCGTACGGTTTTCGTCGGTGATTTGGAAATTAACGGACGGGACAAAAACTTGTCCCGACGAGCCACGAGCTGTCAGATGACTACGTCGGTACGATCGATCTGTCCCATCGGTCGAGAGGCCACACGAAGATCGCGAAGCTACGAGTTGGAGCCCTACGCAGAGCGCACCTAATTCCGCGCGGGATTTGCTAATCCGGGGTTGCAGAGTCGGTCATTATTTGGTGTCGCGTGATCTCGGGGGTAAAGCAGGGCGCACGGGGCGTATCCCGGTAGCACGGAACGCGCTGTATTTATCCCCCGATATATCACCCGAACCCCTAAATGCCCCGGAAAAGCTCGTCCGAGCGAAACTAGGCGCGTATAGAGCGCTGCGGAGTCACCGAGCGATAGCATTTAGCCGTAACACGGCAGTATCGATTTTTAATTCGCTTAAAAATCGCTTTAAGCCGCGATAACGATTGAAATATCTTTTGCATTAGCCGTCGTTTGTCTGATTATCGAGAGGATTAAATCGAATCGCTGCGTTGCGCCGCTCATACGCTGAAAATCTCTTTGATCGCGTTATTAGTAATAGCTCTTTTATCGATACGTTATTTGACACTCCGCGCGCGTTCTTAGCACATCATTTCATGCGATTTATCCGCGTCCCTTTGAAAACCCACGCTAATCGCCTTTCGTTTGCGCAATTAGGGATTGCGCAAGCGACGGGACGAATAAGCGTACCGAAACAATAGACTTTCGTAATTTCGCGACAACTCGTACAATCGGCGGTCATATATATGCCCTACCACTCCCCAGATTGAATTTTTTATTATCGCATAACTTTTCACGTGTATGTAACGTCGAAGCTATTTATGACTAAACCCACTGCAACTACCGTACTATTCTACCATTGTAACGAAAGTTACTTTTACGATTTACTTTTACGAGTTTTAAACTTAAAACAATCTTGCGTTTAAATGTTAAATACATTTTCAATCTGTGAACAAGCAACACGCGGCGAATGAGTTATTTCGATTTAAAATCTCATGTGGACTTTCCGGGACGTGTATGGAAAATGATAAAATTAACATTTTATTTTTCACCGCGTACGCATTATCTGTAAGGTTGAACATCGTGGGGCTCTCCATTTAGAGAATGGCGCATCATATATGACGGCAACTGTACACCAAACTTCACTTCATTAATGCAGCCCCGTTCGCTAGCAAAATGACATTTGAAATTTCCGTTCGCATCATATCTAAATATTTGCGCATCACGATTGTCGATTATTCGAGGAATCTGCCACGACGCTCCAGAGCAGCTGACCTATCATCAGTTTGACAGCTTTATATTAAATATAACGTCCAATGTCACTGTGCTAAAGAATGGGATTGCATTAATGACGCTCGGCATACGTACGTCGTAAACATCTGACGCGCGCATAAAGAAATCAGCGATGATGTTGGGACACGCGCGTACGTTGCGTCGTCTAATCAACGTCGAGCCGGGTGAACGTTCGCAGATGTGAATCTTCGCGGAGGGGATGCGTTAAAATACGCGTGTAGCCGCGGGAGAAACCGCCGGCTGAGACTCCACCGGCGGCGAGCATTGTCGACGGTGCGAATACCGCGCGAGAAAATCGCGAGAGCGTGGAAGGAGCGAAAAAGCCCGTGCGCTGTCCCCGGAGCGTGTGTCTACGTACAGGCTGATAGGTATCGATCCCGTTGACTCTATTCAGTGTGCACGACTCTCGACGGGGTGAGTTATATACCGCGGGCCGGTGCCACGCTAGAGTAACCTCCCTTGTACACGCTCGGGAGCGTGTGTGCTTGTGAAAACACCGATATCGTTATTTATGCATCGCGCCGATGGTAGGCTGTATATCTCGTCCCCGAATATCTCTCTCTCTCTATCCCCTCCTCCTCTCGCCGCCTCTCTCTTTCTCTCATATATATTCACACACACACACACACATCACCATCTTCCTCTCTCGTTCTCTTCGCTGCGCCGACGGTGGTCCTTCGAAAACTGCGGCCCTTCGGTGAAGTTAGATTGTGGCTTTCTCGGGAATTCTCTGGATTTTTACGCGCATTCCCCCGATCCGTCGCGGGATTCGTTTTCTCCCGCCGGTACCTCCGGGCTTCCCTCGGCGCGATACCGTCAAACGTCGTCGAGCGACTCGTCCCCGGACAAAGCGGAAGGGAGCCAGCGGCCGGCTTTGCGGGTCAGATTTTCCGCGCTTCCCGCCGCGCGAATTAATCGCGCGCCGATTCGCCGGTATGCACGGTCAACATACGTGCGTACGGGCGACGTTGATATTTCGCAAATAGGCTAAACGCATTGTTGGACGATGCGCGGACGCGGTGCAAACTCGACGCCCGACAAACGCAATCATTGCGACGCAATATTATTATATCTCGCGCGCAAATATTTTGCTACGTTAGGCAGTTACCGCTTCGCATGCGCGGCCCTGTCAGAATGTAATCGGGCTTATCGCGCGATCCGTAATCGCCGCTGCGATTGTAACGTCTGAATGCGCGAAGAAGACGACAGATCGAATTCGCGCTCTCCTTTTTGCAAGAAGTTCGCCCCCGTTTGTCGCGTCTAACTTGACGCGATTTCATTTCGGAAGGGATGATATAGCGTCGCGTTAATTCGTGGGAGGCGAACGTGTGTGTAAGCGTGTCCGATGGATGGTTGTAAAATTGCATGCGAGCCGTGATTACATAATATCGGCTCGCGTGAACGTTTATTTATTATATATCTCGCGCTCGGTTGCGCGAGCGAGCAACGTATAATGCAATTGCGAATAAGTTTATCCCCCGTCCGCATTATCCGGGAAGGAGGGTGGGCGGATGCAATACGCGCGATAAACGGGAGTTTCGTCCGAAGTTAAGGACACCGGGCACATCCGAGGGAAAGATCAACGTTAACTGCACTTTCTGGCGCGGAATCGTTACGCTATCGCCCGCCCGTAGGTTATTTTGCCCCATTTCCAACCTATTCATCGAGCATCGCGCCGATTGTTCACGATCGGGACGCGCGCGCGATTCAATATCGTGTTCGGTGTCTCTCCGTTAACGACCATCAAAGTGCGCCGGATGCCGTCAATAGTGGACGCGAAAGTGTTAACGGGCGCGTTGAGCGAAAGGGGGGGGGGGAAGCGCGAGTATATCGCGATCATCGGTGTAAAATGGAAGAAAAAAAAAGAAAGGGGAAAAAGCGATGAAGGGAGGCGGGTGGGGGGAGGCGAGTGCGGCTCCGAATCGTTTTTATATCCCGGCGCGTACGCGGGGCTTTAATTTCGCAGTCATTACCGTTATTATTTCTCCGCGTTCGGCCAAACAATTTACGCGATGAATACGGCCGAGTATACAATAACGCGCGGAATTAAAAAAGAGATCGACACGTACGGGCAAATATTTCCACACCGGTGTTGCTACGGGGGAGCGCAACGTTGCAACCGTGTCCGAGCGCGAACATTGGCTAATTAAAACTATTTATCCCCCTCCCCAAATATGTGTAAAGGTCTGTTTTAAAATCATCATGGAATAAACGGCAATTATTCGCCTCTTATGTCGCGTCCGCTTTCGATATTCTCGATAGCGCGGTGAGCTGATAGCGAACGTTTTCGCCGCGACGACCAGCTAGCTACGTAGCTGGCAGTCCGGGAAAAGACGGCGGTGTGAAAGCGGGGCGAAATTTTATCAGGGAAACACCGGCGCGCCGGCTAAGTTTTCCCTCGCGCTATCAGCTGAGTTTTCCAGTTCCCGCGTTCTCCTCCTCACGGACCATCGAGTCGCGAGGAGATCCTTTCCACGGCGATCGCCCGGCCGGATTCCCTCCTTGCGGCATTGTTCGCGGCAACGAAGCCTAGTGATTAGAGGTGATTCCATTTTTCCAGTTCGCCCTCCGGACTACCGACCGAGTTCTCATTATTATAAAGTCACTAACGAACCGACGAGGAAGCGCCCCGCGGACCTTCCAATTTCTCTCTCCCCCTTTCTCCCCCGCCCGTCCTCTTTTTTCCTCGAGCCTCTTCTTCGTTCGACCCATCTCTTTCTTTGTGCCCTCATGCACTTTCCAACTCGCTCTCTCTCTCTCTCTCTCTCTGTCTGTCTCGCCCTCTCTTCCTCAGTTTCCCCGTAGCTGCACGGCCAACGAATCGATTCCCCTCGCAACTCGCAATCGCAAACTGGAGATTGAGGCACTTAAGCCGCAAAGTAGTGACGGCTCTGAAACGCTAAAGTATAATCGTGACACGTAATATCCTCGAGCCCGCCTACCGTTTGTTTATACACTTGCCGTTGACTTAGCCTGCATACTTATAGCACATGGCCTGCGTTTCGTTGGCACGGAGGCCATCGCTATAAATAGCCTCGGAAGTTATAGCACGTTTGGTAAGAACGTTTGTATTCGTGGGAGCGCGAGCTCTCCTTTATGACACTTCGACGTGTATTAATCGCAGCCTCCTCTGTTATTTTAGCCTCAGCGAATTATTTTACATCCCACTAGCAGAAGTGATTATCGTTTCTCAAGTGATTACCGTTAAGTCACTTAGTCCAGTTATGCCTTTCAGTTTGCGCGACATAGCGTAATGCAATTTGAACGTAATTACGAGGGTAAAAGGATTACAATGAAAATATCTTTCCAAGTAATTTGAAGTAAAAATTTTGAAGGGAAGAGATTGCGTTCCCCGGTCCTTGAAGAAGTTTTCATACAATTGAGCAGATTCGATAAAGTTAGCACCGGTTCGCATCCTTCGCTCACTTTCAGACGAGTTTGAATCATCGGCTTGAGACGCGGTAGTACGAGCCATTCATTAGCGGGGAAAACTTTTAATACCCACTTTTATCAATAACATCAATTCCACCGGTTCGTTACAAAAACGTACTTAAAGATTACGACTTTCGCATTTTTAGGTATTACATCCGTCGAGTTGCGAGAAATATCGGCACGGCACAATGTTAAAAATCCTCCGGTCGGTCGTTAGTGCTTCGCGCTAATGAGTTGATGGAAAAAATTTCGATTAACTTTTGCATTCAGCGCGCATGCGCGCGCGATATGTGTGTATGATGTAATTTGTCTGAGCGATTCATCCCGCCGCAATTAGGAGGTAATATACCGTTAGAAACGTAATATTCTACTTTGTATTAACTTGGGCGAAATTACAATTTTACGCAGCGCGCGCAAAATAGCCGGGGCAATATCGCGCGAGCGGGAAACGCCGGGGCGAGCTTCTGCCTCTATTTGAGCGATAACAAAGCACCTTTGGGCGTGACAAACTTATTCGCGCGGAAACAACAAAATCTTGAATTCGAAGGCTTCGTAGCAGCCAGGAATAATAAAGACCACCCAAGGTAAATGTTTTCACGACGGGTAAGTACGTGCGCACCATGAATATGCAAATCCGCAACAAATTTCCCTTCGCCCATGGGCCCCCCCGCGAAACACCTTTTTCTGGTTGCCTGATTAACACCTCGTGAAAGTAAAATTAGCGAGTTAGCGATTCTGACTTCCGCCATTACGCGGCCCCTTATCTTCAATTCAATACCGTCTCGATCGATTAATTTCGTCGCTTTAAATCCCGACCGCGCGAAGGGCCGCGCAACTTCGAGCGGCGCGCTAGCTTGCCCGGCAGCTGTTTTCGCTCAACGCTGTTTTCTATAATAACTCGCGCAACGTTACGAAGCTCTTTAGCCGTATCGAAGCAATTTTATCTCCCTCGTATCTCTCTCTCTCTTTCTCTTTCTCCCCTTTCTTCCCTCTTTCCTTGGAACGACGTGTTTACTTTGAAACTTTCGAAGATCCGCGAGTTTTCCTCGCGACGACACTTGTTTCTCGCGTAATCATTCGACGATTTTACGTCCGTCCTCGCTGTGCGCCCCTCGTATTTTCTCGAGAAATAATAAACTATCCGCGAGCTTGCCGTCGGTCTCTCTCGCTCGCACTATTTCTCTTTACTCTCCCTCTCCCTCCCTCTTTTTATTTCTCTCTCCTTCATTGTGTGTAAGCTCGCCGCGAACTTTCCAACTACGTCCAGAATAACCGGGTTAAAAGTACCTTCGAAGCCTGCGCGCTTTTCGTTTAACCTCGTTATATCAGATTTCAAATAAGCGGGAGATGTTCCCGGACACCTCCGTGGCAAAAATGAGCGCGCGATATTATCAACGACTGATATTCGCGCGATACCCCACCGGGTGGATAAGGCTTCGCTAAAAACCCGGCCGGCATTTCTCCGTCCGTGTATTTTATCGCCGTGCGACGTTAAAATAAAGTGACCGCGCGTCCGCCGCTCTTTCAGCCTTTCTCCTTTTTCGACCGTCCCCCTCCTCGTCGTCGTCGGTCCATCCCGCCTCGAGGCAGCAGCCGCGCGTTCCAGGCTCCGTACACGGTCCGGGATATTGTTTTAGGGATGGCGTTCGAGCATCAACTGAAAATAGACCTGCCGTCGTGACACGCGAGCGCCCCTCTCTTTCTCTCCGCACCGTCGCCTTCGCACTGGACGACGAGCCACCCTCGATGTACCACCCCCCCGGCGTCGACCGACGCGCGTTCCCCTGTACATTTCGCCTCATCGACGCGAATGCATCCCCCGCCTTCCGTGGTGGCGTTTTATGGCAATAGTAAATTTCGACGCGGGGCGCGTCAGCCGAGCCGATATCAGACGATTCTTCCTAGCTATTGTCGCGCGATTATAAATCGGGGATGATCGTATGTCTCGGTTTTTGGATCTGTTCTTCTTTTCTTTCGCTATTTCCAGCTTGTCGGCGGAATTTCGCGATTGGAAGGGAGCGTGAACGTGCGAAACAGTGGAGCCTTTCTGTTCGCCGTTTACGACGACATGAAGATGTCGCGACTACGGCACGTCGAGAACGACGATCTAGCCGAAGATTGAAATTAGGTCGCGACAGTTTAACGATCACTTCGTTACCCCCGTAGTTCGTGATGTTTCAAATGTTAAGTAACGCGAGTTTTCTCCCGAAAGTGAGATTGATCCCTTCACTCTTCGTTGAATGAAGGAGATGTCATGGAAAATGTCCCTTCTTAATAATCGATACATGTCTTACACGTTGAGATAATTGTATACTTCTTTTTTTAAATGCCGAAATATTGCTTTCGATAAACAGTACCTTTGGCAAACCGAGTAATCGGCTGAAATTAATTACAACCTTGCTCCTTTTTCGGACGTGTTATCATAAATAACATTGGATATTTTCGCGACCCACTCGATCTCTCGCGGTTCATATTGGTAGACACCGCCAGCGCGAATATATTATTTATTTGATTTCTGCTTCCGACTTCGTGGAGCTCTCCCCTTCGGAAATTTTGACCGTGTAGGGACGGTGAGGGTTAGCCTCGCCGGAAGTGACGCCTACAACTAGGAGGAAGGAACCTCCTCGTTTTCCCGGTCGCTGCAAAACACGACGGAGATTTATTAAACTCCCCCGAGAGACGGAAGAGCCGAACGAGGAGCAGCGGGCAAACAATAAATTCAGGTTTAAGAAAACAGGATACAGGATGGTTGAGGGGGAGTGACCGCGGACTGCTTTAATTCGAATGGAGAAGAAGACCGGCTTCCTCGTCTGCGCACTCACGTTGATTTGTGACCCAAAAACGATGACTCTAAACTGCTCGCTGTTTCGCCCTTGCCGCCGCACCGGGGATCATCGGGGGAGGGGGGATCAAGATGGAAATCTCGTCGGATCTCGTCATCCTCAGAGTAATCCCAAAGTGTCGTGAAACGAAGCAGTCCGATAAAAGATGGAGGATATCTATTAAAGATGCAGGCACTTCGACTTCGCGTCGGCTCTGTCGCCAACGGAGGCCCAACCTTACGTTGGCTGTTTTTCAAGTATTAACATGTCCTGTAAATACGAGCATCCTAGATTTCTTGATTTTAACATAATCTAATATTTACCATCTCCGCGGGCGAAGAGAGGAAATAACTATTTGAGATGTTTATAAATTTTATAAGTGTACCTTTCGAAGCGATACATTCTTAATTAGATGGAACGGCCGGTTCGACGCAAGGGAAATACGCGTGGTGGTATCAATCCCTCGGCCGCGTTCGTTCCGCTAACCCCGTATCAATAATTCAGCGATCGGCCGGAAAAGATTTATACGATGCGAAACGACGGCGCGATTTGTGCGATATATACGTGAAAATTATTCGGACACTTTTGAACGAGCGGGAGAGCGGGAGTGCGCGAGCGTACGGCTCGCGCGAGCATTGACTTCCGCGTGCGAATATCATATTTTGCAGCAGGAAACGCGACAGAAAACGTATAACATCGATTGCGAGCGGCGCAACTCGATGTAACGCGCCATCGCGCCTTTCGTTGCCATACATTTCCATTATTGCGCACTTAAACGTGCCGAAACAGAAAATTCGAAAAATTCAATATTATCGTATTGGTGCATTTCGTGCCTATCGGAAATATGAAAAGCATATATCTGCGCCGACACGAATTTTATTGTACTACCTGCTGCGAGTAAAAATAGTTTGTCGCGAATCACTGCAGCGAAATGTACTGTATCGAATTCCAATTACTCAACATGCTGCGCAGCACGCGAGTTTTTTTTTTATCTCCCTCAATGCAAAACTTTGCCTTTCCGCCATTAAAATTCGTATCGTGCTTCATGAAATTTAATTGTATCTTTATATTAAAAGGAATATTTCATATTAGAGCAAAGCGGAGCGCGCTACGAGCCGTCGGTTTGCGCATCGGAACAAATCGCCGATTCTAATAGCCTCACGCTTGAAAATTAATCGTTCCATTCTCGCGCCGCGAACGCTATTTTTGTATGCGAACGCGACCAGCAACGCGCGCATCCTCTCGTAAATATTTGCGCTTTCCAAATAATTAGAATGTTAATTGATTAATTAAGTTGGAATTACAATAGCGCACTCCGAATAACCGGTATAAAATCATCGGCAAAATAATTCCGGAGACGACGAGGGGCTGACAATTTTTTCCCCGTTTGCCGCTCGATGCGATCGATGCCCCCGACGCTTTCCCGACGGAGTGCGCGCGTGCGACATTGTCAACGCCGATGAACCGACTTGATCTCCCGCGCCGCTCAAATGTACGTGTCCTGCGTATTTACGATCCGAACTTTCCCGATATCTTCGAACTCCTATAATCCGCCAGGTGAACTGCGTATTCTCCGGGCAGCGTTACGCCGACGGACGGCGTTTCTCTTCTGCGTAAACGCCGACACGCATCGCCGCGCGTCATCGCGACACCACGTTCTTCTTTCCCGTAAACGCGGTTGCCCACTGACAATGTTTGCACGTACAAGGCGTCGCGCGTGCATGGAAATTCAAGTATGCTTTTTCTCTCTCTCTCTCTATCTTACGCCGAACAACCTCGCCTCATAGGCGAAGTAGAAGCACCTCCAAGTAGGTAACGTCTGGCAACCGAGAAACTGTGTCCGGTGCATCGGCGCCGATAAGGATCGCCCGGGGTTACCGGCGATGGTCCGTTCTAATTAATCAGCGATTCGTTAAAACCATCTCCGCAGGTCGATAACGCTCCAGCGGGTTTCCGCGCTCGGCCATCGGAACTCGAAGGGCCACGGGAGGGGGGGTCGCGCGCGACAGAGGGTGGGCGGCAAATCAGAGAGGGTGGGTCGGGAGAGACAGCGGAGGGTGCTGGAAGAGAAGAGAGGGTTCGGCCGGAGGGCGTAGCACGGGTTGCGCCGGGCTATACATTACGAGCTTTAGTAGGGTTTAGCCGTCGCTATATACCGTGTCGCGGTCACCATTCCGGACCACCTACACGCACGAGAGCGTGCGTGTCGCGTAGAGGAGAGAGACGCGCGCGCGTGAGAGAGCGAGCGCCGTGTAATCCCCTGCGTATTCGGCGACAGTGGGCGCCTAGGCGAGCGCACGCGTGTGTACCTGCAGCGGGGATCTCGAAGTGCGTAGGTAGGTAGGTGCCTGTCGAGGTGTGCGTAAGCCGCCCGCTGTGCGGTCGTGTGCGCATAGCGAGAGAGGCGGCTCGTAATATACGGAGGAAGAGGCCTCTCCTCCGTGTAGTCTCCGTGACATCCGACCTCAGCGCCCGCGATAATGTCTATCAGCTCTATCACGCACTTTGACGGACACCCGCGCTAAGATACGGGATCTTCCGATCGTCGTAGCCGCTGCTGATATACAGGGTGTGCTCGAACTCTAGCCAGGGAAACTTGCAAGGCGGCATATTCTGGTGGTGAGAAATGAGGAAGTTTTGACGAATAAAACGCTAAAAGCTTGCTTTCTGTGATACAGCTCTCGGAAAATGGCAACGATGAGGGAAAGTGTGTATATAGAGGGAAATGAGCTAAATGAATCGCTTTCCAGGAATCCAACAGGTATGCGATAGTATGCTCGAAATAATCGGGCGATATTCGAACATGCGTGTCTTATTCCGCAAATGTCAATTGTGCGGTGATAAGGGAAGCGGGGATTTTGAAGAATTTTTTATAACGGCATGTGTCTAGTTGCTCATTTGTAAAACGTGATTTGATGAATGGAATATATTTCTGAAATCTGAGATTGCGGCAGCTACATCTCAGACATTAAGCGTTTCGAGACATGCATTCATCATGACATTTTTATTTATTTTTCTTTTCATGTAGAATCCATCCCATCATCTGTCTATGAGTTGGTCGGCGGAGTTCAGATACACCCTGTATATCACGCGCCGTGTGTACGTTGAGATTGTTATTTCGCCGCTTGCGGTCGGGAAGTTATATCGAGAAGTTGGAGAGGACCGACAACATTTCGACAACAGGATATGCTGATAGTCTCTCGAGGTCATTGAAAATTCTTAATTAAGTTAGGCTCGGACATTCAGACGACGAAATTGTTTCCCAGCGCCTTTCAATGGACCTTATCTACGTCAGGTCTAATTTAAGGCGTTTAGTCGGGGAAGTATGTTCACCTTGAAACATTAAAGTACATTAATTACGAATTCGTCGATTGATCGAAGAAGTCAGCGGATTTATCGCAGACGGAATTACACGCGGCGGATTCGAAGCGGTATCGTGTAACTCGCGCTGGCGCGCGCCGCGATATTTGTAGCTCGATAAACTGCTTACGTTCGGTGCTTTTACGAGCGTGAATTTATAGAACTCGTGCCTGAGATGGCTAATTACAATTATTGCGCCGCCGCTCGTGCACGTTGCAGCCGCGGCCGCACTTTCGCGCTCACGCTCGCGTAAAAATAGCCGCGTTGCGAATCGCGCGAGTGGGAGGGCGCGAGAACGAAGGCGCTGTTTCACGATGCGCGTTTAGACACGGGGACGAGGCGTAAGTGCCGATGCGACTCGCGATGGAAAGTTCCGGCCGCGTAGAAAGCAAAGTTAATGTTTCATGAGCTCGCGGATAAAGAACTTTCCCGCCAGCCGAGTTAACTTCGCGACAATTCGATGAGGCGCGTTTCGTATTCGCGACTGGGAGATAACTCGATAATTTCCCGCTACGTATTTGCATCATATCCCGTTTTCCGTCTTTGCAGTCCTCCCCCGCTGAACAAAGACGCGATAGTAAATTCCCGCGAGCTACTAGATGCGCCTACGCTTGTCGCCCAGAGCCGTAACACCTTAATTCTTATCATACTGCGGATTGCGCCTTTGACGAATTTTGTACTCGGGGAAAAATGTAGTAGAGGAGAAGGTAATATTACGGCCCCTCATTTATATTTTCTACAATAACTTCGTTAATTTAATCAATATTTTAAGTTGAAAACCCCCACGATTACGTTCGTCATCGTCCAATCGATCCTAAACTCAGTTATGAAGTATTTATTATTCAGAATGTTATTTATAAAAATATACGATACTGCATAATGAATCAAAGAGGAATGATAATATGGGCCCCCGTTAAAATAGATTTAAAAAATTGGTTTTGTTTAAAAAAAAAATAGTATTTTATTACAAATTTATATATTTATACAAAATAAACTTTCCCACGAGAAACAACAATGAACCGTGAATTTTTAATACGTATACTGACTTACTTCTCGGAAAGTTACAAACTGTCAAGAAAAGAGTTTCTACGAGAACTATAGACGCTTTTAAATTTAACTTGAATTGTTGACTTATCGAATAATTATTTCGATACAAAAACCTTGAAAAAGAGGACGTATTAAATATATTTTAGTGACGAGCCAAATTAGCACGAAATACTATGCTAATGTGGCTCGTTTCTCTTTAGTTCGTAAATCAGCTAACGATTAATCGCTGTATAATTAAAATTGTCATTAAACCTCCTACGATTTATGGCGCTCTGGTATTTTTATGCGTGATACATAATATCTGCTCCACAGAAACGAGCATACATTAATAGAAAATTATATCCGGCATCAAACATACTTTTTCGGTTTTAAACTACCAAAATAGTAGCAGCAATATGTAAGATTACTATTACTGTTATTATAGTAAATGTTGCTACTGTTTTTATAGTTAAAACCAAGAAAAGGCATGTTGGTGCCGAAGATAACTATAATTTTCTATTAGTGTATCGGACTCTCTCTCTTAACAGGATACGCATCAGTTTGTGCGAGCGGACATTATCCGCGAAAGTGAAGAGGGCACGGTTCTTTATCGTCTCTCACGCATCGTTTTCTGCAGAATTCGGAGCGCACGCATTCAAGAAGTCACGTTTGAAGCTCGCCGTATCTCGTTCCGCGGCAGGTGTTGCTTTTCGCGCTTTTAACAAATTAAAGCGAACGGACAAAGAGAGACGTTTTCCGCGAGTAAAAGAGCCGTAGGGACGGACGGACGAGGGGTAAAGGTATGCACAGGCAGAAAGAGAGATGTACGTACGTACGGAGGTAGAAGTGGCGGAGGCGAAGCGGATTGGTGTTAGGCGAAAAGAAGAGAGGCAACGGCATAAAGAGAAGCGTCGAGACGTCAGGCGTTTCTCGCTTGCACGGCTTCGCGGAACCACCTTGCTATTATACTGATTACATTTTCAAATGCGCCTACCCAGGCTGCGTACTCTCCCCCTCTCTCCCTTTCTTCCTCTTCCTCTCCCCCTCAACTCTACCATACCTCCAGGCCCTTTCTTCGTCTACCCTCTACCCCACCCCTCGTCTCTCAGTACGCTGCCGACATCCACGATCCGACGTGTTCTATCCATTTTTTCACGTCTCCGCGGATTTTATGACACTTTCGACACTCCTTCTCCCGCGACGCGGCATATTTCAAGAAACCATCCCGCGCCTCTTCATCCTCCCCGGNGGGGGGGGGATGCGCCGGTAGTGAGAGCGTTTTCGCGCCGGGACGCGATTCGCGCGGTGCTACGAAATCCCGGCGAGTTTTCGTCCACTTCCATTTGAGCTTTGTGCGCGCATCGGCATGAGAGTATCTGAATTTCTAAAAGGCACGGCGGCCGAGAGAGTTCGCTCACAATGCGCCGGTAAATCACCCCGGAGGCAAGACAAAAGCGGCGGAATTCAGCGGGGAAAAAAGTCGGTCACTGCAACGACGTGCTATGGACGCAAAGGCCTTGGCCACCCTCCCCCTCCCGGCTCGACTGATCGATCACAAATGAATATTTACGACGACCCTTGTAGCCCACCTCTTTCTGACGCGCCGATTAGTTCTAAGGAAGAGGCGCGAATAACAATAAGTTCGCACGTCGCGAGCCGCGCGATAAACTCGCATTTGTATGCGTGGACTTTGTCCTCTCTCGAGCGCAAGCCGGTTTATGGAAACTATGGAAATCATTCGACCGATAATATCATCGCGGCTAAATGACGAGCGACGAAGAAAGCGGACGCACGCGAGACCTGACAGATAGATAGATAAATAGAAAGAGAGAGAGAGAGAGAGTGAGCTCTCTCGAAATAATCGGTGTTGTGCGCATTGAGAGATATTCATGTGCGTATATCCGGTCCGCGTGATAACGCCGCATCATTCATAACGATAACGAAGACAAGAGGAATCGGCCTGTCGGCGAAATATTTCACGCTACTGCCGGACGGGAACGACGGTTAGGCCGGCGAGTATTGCGAACGAAGAATACATAATGCACCGGCCACACGCCGGCTATATTTGCATGCCGATAGTATCGACGACATTGGGTCATCGACCGACGAGTTAAGTATTTTTAATAGGCGGCCAGACCAAAGAAGCGCGCTCCACTCTCGCATTCACTGAACCGTTCATCAAGTGCAATTGATTGCCGTCGTACCGAGAAGCTAATCGCAGTCATTCGTCGTCGACGGGACGGAGAAATAGCTTTCAATCATCTTAAGGTTATTGGATCCGCTCGCTGGTTCGCGTTACGTCAACGTGCCGACGAAAATTTTATGTACGCGCGCACGGGAAGCTCGATCGATCCGGCCGGCGAGCGAAGTAAGTCGACGAAATGGATTTACGTTCGACGTTTCTTAATCTGTCTCTAGGCAACATCCCTGACCGACTTGAATAATCGAATAATTATAATTATGCAATGATATCAAATGTAGTCACTGTTGCCAACCCGTCCGGGTTTTCACCTGAATAGTCTGGTTTTACGAACGGTGGTTCGATTTTGCCGAAATTTGAAAATTGAAGAATAAATGTGTAAATACTGACAGTATATATATAAAAAATAAAAAATAGTATATTGATATATTGAAATAATAATATATAAAACAATAAGCAAGATACAATCTTTAGTATCACTGTTATTATTAACATCCTGAGGCCTTTTTTTTTTAGTCTAATGCCCGGGTGACCGTCATTAGAAAGATGGCAACACTGAATGTAGTACTATTATAACAACCCATATAAAAATTTTTTTTTAGAAGAATAGAATAATATATTATTAGCATATGGTGTAAGAAATCTGATTGCGATCTAAAGTAACAGTACGTCACGTGTATACTTGAACAAAGCGAAATGTTATCTTCTATAAAAATCCTACAACGATATGGCGAGAAGTAGGCGACGTCACGGATTAAAATCCGCGGATTCCCTCGTTCTAAGGGACGCCGCTAACGAGACGCGGGATCAGCGTTGCAATTTTAAACGCACGGTGTCTGCGACGGCGCGCAATTTTCTCGCTGCGCTGTCCATTACGACTTTCGAGGGACAATGAGACTTTATAGACGATTCTCCCCTCTCCCGGTCTTATCCCCTTGTAGTTCCCTACGTGACACCAGCCCTAATGGTGTGCCCGGAGGCCGACACACCCTATACCATCAGCGTTAGCGCGCCGCAACTCGACATTGCCTTTCTACTTTATGCAACGCGCACGGTGAGACATGTGTCATTATTTTCGCGCAACTATCTTCCCGGTTACCCGGCGGCACGTGCGATGTGCCGCTACTCGAACGTGCCGCCGGGAAAATACATTTGTTGCATTTGTTTTCGTTAAAACGCTGACAAAATGCTGCTTCCCGACACGGCGACGCTTTTAGTCTTCATTCGCGCCGTGTCTCGTTTGGGGGTATAATCTCGTTTTCTCGCAACGAACGACCCTCTTTCTCTCGCTCTCACCCGCCCCGCGTTTTATCGCGCCACGTGTTGCTCTATCGTGAATGTCAAAGCCGGCGATACTATCATTATCGCGGTAACGTATTACTTTCGTCGCGAGTTCAAAGGTCGTGCGTTAGTTACGAGCGTGTCGACACGTATCGCAATCCAAGTGCAAAACGAAGACACCGCGTCTCCCGTTTCCGAGAGCGACGCGTTAATTTGTTTTGATGCGAATGTATATTAGTAATATTAATTAGTAAATATATTACTAATTAATATTTTAGTGGGCTGTCATGCGATCGGGGTGTATCTACACGAACGCGCGTAGAAAACAAATGCGGTGATATTCATTACCGTATGAATGGTAGATTTTTCTCTATTATTTCGACGCGTAATAAATATTCATTCGTCCTTATTGTGCCCACGCATTCGATGTTGCGCCCGTGATAATATATTACCATCGTTAATTATAATTTGATTCAATTTTCTCGGTTATAACAATATCCTCGTTAATCCGAATCATATTTTCACTTTTAATCCCGCGCCGGGCACTGTCAACGTTCATGCGTTGCTGATTCTATACTATCGATCAACGTATAATAATTATGTGTAATTGGTAAATTACTTGTTAAGCGACCAGAAAATTATGCCGATCCAATGCGAAAATCGAGATCATAAATACTACAGACCCGTTACGTTATTATACGCTTCAGGATTTTCCGGCTTTGGCCGCACGTAAGGGATTAAGTGGCGTTGGAAATTGCCGGTCCCGCGATCAGATTCGCAACTTAAACGGGTTAAATGACGAACTAAAATGTTAATATAACATCGGGAATAAACATCAATAACGTTCGGACTGCGCGGAGCGTCTCTGTCGCGTCGCTTTGATAACGAGCCGCGAAATATTTCGAATTGGACGAACGATTGCGCCGGTTTTTATTATAATTGATCCGTTATTATACAATTTGTAGTGTAGGTATCCGATATCGCGCTCTCCGATATATCGAATCGTATATTTTAATGCAACTTTTATCCCCCCAAATTATTTGCACGGTAAATTATTTAAACCGCACGCGTGCGATATAATAATTCAAATACAACCATTAACCTAGATTTGTGTCCCTCCTCGGATCAATGCGCAAATACTCGTGCTTTTGCATGCTGAAAATAAGCAGTAATAATACGTTTGTATTATTAGCATTGGCCACGGTGTGACGAAAAATATGCTCGGCGGGACCGATGTTTTCCAGGCACTGATCGGAGCCACTTCCTGTTTCGATTTCGCTGTAATATTCCTACCCTGTTAGTTCTTCCTATATGAATTTCAATATTTACACTGGATAATTCGCCTAAAAAAGCTCGCTCGGCTGTTTCGATTAATCAACGATAAAACCCTGCAGAAAAATTTATTTTACGCATCGGAATCTAATTAATAATCGCGCGGCACGAAAAGCGCTATCGCTCGCGCGGCTGCGATGCGGCCGGAAGATAAATGGTAATTTCCATTTCTCGGTCGCGGACGACGGTTCTCTCCTCGTCGACGAGCGGCTTGAAGAATCACAGTCCGATTAATCTATGAAAAGGCTCGCGTGAGTTCTTCATAATAATTACGTCGCGACGAACATGGCGCGTAAGAAGCTGCCACGACGTTGAAAACCGCGAACGGAGGAGAAAAACGGTGCCTTCGTTATCCCCTAAGAGCCGTCGTAATCAATCTCTACCCTGAAGCGAGGTTTAAAGCATTGTCGTGTGTACGTAGCGCGTACAACTCACGCGACGAAATAACCACCGGCGAGCAATTCGTACGAACTTATCTGCTCGACATTTACGAGCAGAGCGGAGCCTTTTTTGGCGCGAGCGTTATATATCCCAGCGTCCAGCGGGCTTTAAAATCGGCAGCCCCGGAGCTCTCGGAATCGATATTTCGTTTGATACGCTTTCGTGACACTCGCCAAACTATATTACATTTTCATGCCCGTATTTTTCGAAATTATCGCAATCGCTGCTCTTATTTCTCCCGATACACTCTCCGAGTGCCCTGCGCACAGTAGCGTCGCGGAGCCAAATTTTCGCATAGTTCATAGTGAGAAACACACGCATCGTTAATCGAATTCGCGCGGATTTTTGCGTTCCTAATTATCGTGTGGTGATTAGAAAAAGATTGGAAAGAACACGAGGGAGATCGGCACGTCCCTCGACTCGCGAAATTACGCTCGGCTTCAATTACGTCCGACGGGCGAGTGGACGGTGATATTACGCGCGCTCGTCGTGTCGCGAAGTCGTTCGAAGTGAACTTGAAAGCTGGAAATCGCAATCTATCACGGTACGGGTGCCGGGACGCAATTCCAACGTATCAATAGCGACGGGGGACGAGGCGCGCCATTCTCCCCTTCGTTACACGTTATTCCGCGCGAAAGCGGAAATAAAACGATGATTTTTCGGCGCAGCGCGAACGCGCGTCCAGCTCGGCCGGCCGTTCGCCCGTCACGGTTTTGAAACAAAATATCGCGGATGGCGCGTTGCGGACGCAAGCTCGGGGGGATGGAAGCTATGATTTTTTTCCCCCCTACTGATCGAGTCAGAGCACACCGACTGGGACAGATTCATCCCCTCGCGCGGTGTACCGATGCGCGTCGACCTCTCCCCACCCCCTGACGCGGCCGATGACCGAAACGACAGTGGCACGATCAACACACGCTGACAGTGGGTCGCTGACGCGACCGTTCGGATCGACCGTCATTCGATGCGGTTCACAGCGACTGTCGGTCCAGTTCGCTGCGGCGGCCGTTCGCTGGGCGTGGTGGGGAGACGGAAAGGGCACGCGACCGGTCGCGGCCAGGTACGAGGACTGCGTGCGAGGGTGCCCGAAACACGCGCAGCGATCGTTAGGGGCGCTCTTCGTGCTACCGGACACCCACCTGGTTGGTACATCTACGGTCCTCTATGCCTATCGGTCGTACGGTTGCCTCTACCATTGCACACGAGCACTGCACGACACTCTTAAATCACCATCTTCCTCGCCACTGATCTCCCGCGGGTCAGTCAGGTCGTTCACACGAAAACACCGCGGTACGAATACCGGGTCCAGATCCGGAGAGCTCGCTCCGAGCGAAGGACGCACTGTACCGGTGTGTCAGTGCCGGTCGGAAACACCGGAACTGCACGGTAGAGAACTCGGGGTGGAACGACCTAGCACGCGGCTCGAGCCAGAGTTCGGCCGGTAGAGGTGGCGGAGCCAGTCGACCGAGTCCACCCGACTGCACCCACCTCGAGGCAAGGGCGCAGACTGTACTACGCGACACGGACGACGAACCTACGGTGACACCGGGGGACACGCGAGATCGACGTTCGCGGTTCCGGAGCTGGCAGTGCACTGACTCCGACCTCCTCGTTCGACCCGAGTCCGCCGCTCTGACTCCCACGCAGCGCATGCGTGGCTCAACATGGCGATGTTGCGCCGTCGTCGTCGTCGTGTCGTCGTCGACGTCGACGTCGTCATCGTCATCGTCTTCGTCGTCCCCCTTCCCTCCGACATCAGCTTGCCCTGCGCTCTCTCTCTCTCTCTCTCGTCCCATTGTGATTCCCTCTGTGCGCGATCGTGCGTGTGGTATCGCACACACGTATGCGCGCGCCGTCGTGCTTCATCCCCTAAATCGGCACTCTGCACCCCTGCGCGAGCAAGGGAGAGGGGATGAGAGAGAAAGTGAGGCGGAAGACCTCTGCCCCGGCGGTAGCACCACCGGGAAGGGGTGAGACTGAGCGTCGACGGCTCTCGCGCTCTCTTCGTGTAAGAATAAGAGTAGAAACGCTGCAGGTGGTTCGTACGATAGGTCTATGCCGACATGCGCCCTTCTTCGCGTCGTATTATCGCGATTATCGAGTGTCGAATGAGTCCACATGATCGAGCACTTAGTCATGGACTGTTCCTCGCGGTGTACGAACGCGTGACTTCCACGGGTCATGAATGAGAGTAGGGTTAACTGCGCCGATTATGCAACGCATCGACGTAAATTTCTCCTCGGCCGTGCGTCGACCCGTCCCGAGCGCCAATTTCGCAGCCCGAATTGGACGTCGGAGCGATCCTCGCATTTCATAGAAGCGATCTCACTCGTGCCTTATCTTCGATCAAATTATGTTTTCTCAGACAATCGAGATACACATGTCGCTCGAGGACGAAAAAGGTCGTTCGCCCGCCGACGATCGTGCCGATCCGATGGGAAATTAGACCGCTTCCTTCCCGTCTCTCCATCATTTCGCATTATTTAATTAGCGGTTACGGCGTTTCTATCGCAAATGCCGTCACCGTCGCGCTCACGCGATCTCCGGCTGCTCTGTCTCTTCCGTAAACTTCTCAGCGGAAGGAGCGAGGATATTTAACGAAAGTAGCCGTCGCAGCGACAATTTAACGGCTAAGTCGGGGTTGCGCAACGTTCTGATGTAACGTCGCGATTGTAAGGTGACCGAACTACGGCGAGAAAATAGTTGCGCGAGTTACAGCCTTGGAAGCGCGCGCCCTACTCGAACGTTCATAGACGGAGATCGAGCTGTTCTCTTATACCGTATCGACCATAACACACGGCACACGCGCAGGTATGGGGACGAAAAAGAGCGGCTCGCCGGTGACAGCCGGGAATTTTCGCAACGATCGCCACGGATATAGCGTGGTATGAATAAGTTACGCGCTTCCAGACGCGCATCGCGACGTTCTAGATGCGCCGCGTTCTCGTCCGCCTTTTTGTGTACAGCAGTCGCGCCGTCACTAACGAACGGTTGCGAACGATCGCCACTGCGAAGCTGAGCGCGAGCTGAATCGCGAGCCTCGAAACGAATTTGGCATCGGCTCAGGAACATCCGGGTGGTCGCCCACTTGGATATCTCGCCGAGGTAGGATGGATTCGTTGGGCGCGTTCCAACGTTTCGAATAAACGCGACGGCCTCTCTCTCTCTCTCTCTCTCTCGATATGTGTGCGTGCGAAATCGGAATTACGGTGTATTCTGCAGCGTACGCCGATGACAGGCTTAAGACACTCCGGGAAAGAAGAGGAGGAAGTGCTCACGTGAAATCTATCGATGGTACGTACAAGGCTCGTGACGTGCGGTCTATGATCTCGTTAACGATAGGGATAAGAGGTGGTAACACGTAGCTCGGGGGTGGGTGAGAGAGGGTGGTGCACGCTGTCGGAGATAAATTAGTAGATGGTTCAGATATACGTGCGACTTGGTAGATTGGTTCTACAACTAGCAGGTGAGCGCGTGTGGCGGCCGGTAAATTAAAGCGCGCTGTTAATCCCGCGCGATGCGCCCCATTCCGTTTTCGTCTTATCTAAAACGGCCGCGTAATAAAATTTGGAACGGCGAGAGCGCGCCGCGTTGCCCGTCACGACGTAATCCGACTATTATAGATCGAGATTTCGGTGAGAAACTTCGCGAAGTTACGCGCTCGTTGCCGGGCGCGTCGGAAACCGTGATAACCGCGACGATCGGTTATCGGTTTACTTTATACTCGCTCGAAAACGTTCTATTATTTTTGTCGTTATTCTGTTATCGGTCTTATGACCGTTATGAATAATCGCGAGTTTCGCATTTGTTTAAGGATGTATTTGCCTTTAAGAATGTAATTGAAAAAAAAAAATTACAAATTGATCTGCGTTACATTTAAAAATGACACCAAAAATTTGACGGTAATTTAGAACCTGTATCAAAAGTTGTTCCACTTTAAAGGAGGTTTGTTCGATCAAACTTACACTGTGTACACATTGAAATACTTGATATTGTTGTCTGGCTTCGTTTTTGGCAATATTGATGGCCAGATGATTTTTTTTATACGCTCCGTTGAGTCTTCTTTAATTCATACGTTTTATGCATAGTGTCTGATTATTGCACTTTTCTTGGTTAATTGATATCATTATTATACTGCGTTAATATCGACGACTGATCATACATGGAGGGTTTACGCAACTTTTCAAATTTTGTTTATATTTAGTCTTTTTAACATTTTAGCTTAGCTTTTACTTTAAATGTATCTGTGTAAACGTATGTATGCGGTTGTACTCGCAACACATATCTATTAAAAAAAAAGAGGGGTTTCCTGTATAATAAATAAATAAATAAATAAGTAAATAAAATAAAAGAACAGCCGTTACTGGCCGTGGATATATGTAAGACAGGACGCGTTTAACGCAATGGAGGACTTTATATCCGGAGATTTCTTGGAAGTTCGTGGTTTACCGATCGATACGCGTTATTCGACACATTGCGATGACTAATGCGCGTGCTTCGCTTTCGAAATTATCTGCATCAGTCACCGTCGGCCGTCAGGGAAACCCCCAACTTGACGTAATTCTCCTTCTCCCTCCTCCCCCCCAGAATGAAGTAGAAGGTGCTATTCGGAAAATATATTTAGAAGTCCCAATTAAATGTAAGCACCAGCAGCGAAGGTTAAACAGGCGTGAAGGAACCCCGTTTGCTCCATCTTCGGGGCACCTCTCGTTTCTCGCATCTCTCGCACCGTATGCCGAAGCGAGGCCCGTGCTGCTGGCGAAACGTCGCCTACTGTAATCCTTAATTGGTCCGCGTGATTCATTCGGTCCATTCGTCGTAACTAAACTGCTCTTCGAAGGAGGGCCCGTCTTCGCCTCCGGCGACAGAACGGAACGCGTCGGATCTGTCTCTCCTCTCCTGCTCTCGCTCCTTCGCACCGTAGTCCTTTCTCCGTGCTCTCCTTCGGCGCCTATTCCCGTTTCTCTCTTTCTCCCGTTCAATCTTAGTTACACGAGATACCACCACGACATCCTACGGTAGCCTGTCTCGCTGCCTGCCGTTATAACGTGGAATCAGATAAACAAATGCGGTCTTAACTCCGTCTGACATAATCGGCCGTGCGGGTGAGAAAGAGAGAAACGACGAGACGAAGGAGAAAGTCGATACGGCGCAACGGGGAACAGGACGAAAAAGGAAATGAAGGTAACAGGGACGAAAACGTATAAAATCGAGTGGAATTATATAATATAGAAACTGTAGCCTTTTCGAATTTTGTGTCGTCGAAATATACCGCGCAAAGATATTTTTCACACAGAATCATTTGCCGGAAACTTAATTTTCATTATACTTTAAAAGTATATTATCTGTTATATGTTTGTTTTGTGTGTAGAACGGGAACATTCTTTTCCCGAGGAGAATTTCGAGTAACAAGATTTCGTTAAACGTCCTCTAAGTTTGTTTCCTTACTTTCCCTCTGTGAGAATCCCAAAAAGTTATCACAGCTCAAACCCTGAGAGAGATCCACCGTCCGTACCTGAACGATGATCGTGCGAGCGTGCTGTAGACGCGCGAGCAGAGATGTTGAAGCGCGATTGGGTTCGTCGCCGAGCGCGTGAATTCACGAAGGAAGTTCTCGGTAGGGTCTATCCCGGGATGGTGTCTCAGAGATAGACGATGATTGTCCGGATCAGAAGAAGCACGAGGAAAAGGGTGCGCCCTGCGGGTCCTGCCCTGGCGGATATTATTACGAGACTCTGCGTGTCCCTCGTTCCGCCACGTACGTGCGGCGACATTCGCGCGACGACGATGACGAAGATTACCCACTTTTCTACGGCCGCACGTCCCCTCGAACCTCGTTATTTCAGGAACGCGAGTTACATCGGGGCCGAATGGAGAGATCGCTGTCTCGTTACCGATTGCTCCGAGGATCGCGTGAAGTCTTACGCTTCTTTCTTTTTTTTTTCCTGTTCTTTCATTGTCATCACCCCGAGGGAGAATAATATTGGAATAGCGTGCTTGGAAAGTTACGATTGGAAGTGACGTAGCGTCGAACGACGAAAGTGCATTAATTTGTGAATCCGCAGCTGGCGGCGAGCCTCAAACTCGCTGGATTTATCGCGCGTTGAGATTATTAAATTTTCGGGAGCAGTTATTATAATTACTATCGCTGTACTTTAACTTTTGCAGAGAAATACGCTATTACGTAGGATAATAATTCATTTCGTTAGCATATTTAGTTCGGTTTGTTTGCGTTTTATTATATGAGCGAGGATGTGCGTATTAAAATGATTTACTTATTTCATATTTAATTTAGTATTTAATGTTTAACGCGACTAGCTTCATCGAAGCTAGACGTAAACGCGAGAAAAACGCGCGCTACCGTAATAAATATAATTTTTAAGCGCGAAATAACCGAATTTGAGTTAAAATTTGCGATTTTTCTGGGATCGTATATCGTCGATTACCGAACTCAAACCGTCGAACTGTGTCGAAGTTTAAAAAAAAAAACTTGACTATTTACGAGGTTACGGACATACCGTTCGATTTGATGCAGCAGCTTATTGTTCCCCGATAGAATTCCGCGGGAATAAAATTTAGCTTCTACCGTTGCATCAAAATACAGTTTCGATCCCATTTGAAAGTACAGAGAGAATTCCTTCCGCGCTCCCGTCTATCTCGCATCCCTCCAACCTCCCTCGTCCATCGCGGCCACCCCGTCGTCGTTTCATTCTCCTACCCTCGGCTTCCCTAGCGAGAAGCAGAATCAACCTTGTAGCTCCACGTAACACCGCGAAAGTCGAAAGGCAGGAGAAAAAAGAAGAATGGTTGCCGAGCGAGCACCTAACCGGAAATACGTCGACGACGAAGATCTAAGATTCGCGAAGGGGTTCGCGGAAGGGTGAATAATAACGTTTGAAATTCGAGACGCGGAATAAAACGATGTCGCGGACGAGAGGCGCGTCGTCAAAAAAGAGAGGGGGAGGCGTTTCTGACGGATAGTCGACGAGGAGAAGAAAGGGGCGGAGGAGGAAGAGGAGGGTCGGCTCGAAAAAGGTAGGACGGGGTAGATAAGATCCCGCAGGAAGAGAGGGACGTATCCTCGCGTGTGTAGCCGACGGCAAAGCGAAAGGATGCGAGCGGAAACGCCAGGAAGGAAGGAAAAGAAGGAAGGTAGACGGGCAAGCAAGCAGGCAGGTTCCTAGGCTTCGTTCAATAAAATGGAATATCTAATAAGGGACAAATGCAGTCAAGGAAAGAATGGAGGGCGCGGGCAAAGAAGGTGGATAGTTCGTTCGGTTGAGTGCGAGAAGAGAGATGTGAGTGTTCGAGGCCTCTACTCTCGCCTCCTTCCTTATATCCCTTTTCTTGAGGTACCTGGAAAGGTCGGAAAGGGGAGGCCTGGGCTGATCCGTGAGGAAGTCAGAGGTGGTCCGATATGTAAAAAGACGACGCTTGAATGAAGAGAACGGAGAAGAAGACGGAATATGCAAAGTCACACAGAGCGTATGGAAATAAAAGTGCGATATCGACGGGAAACAGGGAGGTAATAAACGATTTTTGTCGGAAATTTATCTGCAATGTGAGCCCTTTCGCGTGAATCCCTTCCATTCTGTGCCGCGATATTCTCTCACGTGTATTTTGTCTCCTTACGTTGCAAGCACCTAATCGTGCCGACGAACGTGGTCGGCGAATGTTTCCAATTGACACTCGTAACTCAGCTCTTTCCATTTCGGCTGGATCGCAACTCTATTTCGATCGGCCGATTCGTTGTATTCTCAGTCGGAGAATCACGGTTTGTGCACGTAACGTAGCAACTAGAGCGTAATCTCCCTTCGATCAGCACGGTAAAGCGAGAGAGTCTCTCGAAGGCCCGGTCTATATGTAAGAACATCATTTCAATTTACATATGCATCAGCGAGTGTCATTATCCTATCGTTCTTAAGAATCGGGCTCAGATTTAAACGAGGCGATTTACAAATATGTAAATATGAGACCTATCATAGAAGCGTCTCATAACCGGCGTTTCCTCCGGCGTTGCATTCGTCATTCTTCCTGATTTAAAATTACAATGGACAGTTTCTCCCCGCGAAAGAACGACAGTCGAGTTCGTGTATAATTATTCTTTTAAAATCATTTACGAGTGATAAGTTTGTACATCGGTCATCCTCCTTGGCACTATTTAATCTCCAAATAAAAACACAGCAGGCGTGCGCGCGTGTTCCCATCGGTTTTCAAACATATCACTATCAAATTACATTGTGCAGAAACCCGCGTATAGGTTTTCTATAGGGTTCCGGGAATTAACGCAACAGTTTGGGCCGATTGTTGTTTTTCATTTTGATTGCAGAGTGGATTCGTCCATTTGGACGTTACACCTCGCAAAAATAAATTGCGCATGGAAAAAGGGAATAGTCGCGGCGGGATCGAACGCCTATGAGCGAATCGCTCGCTCGCGCGAGCCAGCCTGGCAGGTCGGATGGGTAATCGCGGAGGACGAAGCGCGGGCGCGAAGTAGAAACGCTTCTGCCCGGGAGCGGCCGATGGGCATCGAGGTGAACTCGCGAGGAAGGTGTCGAAGATTTAAGTTGTCTCGGATGATCCGGCGCGAAACGCAGGAGGAAATTTCGAATAGGGTGCGACATCCCTCGCTTACAATCAGTTGTGTAAGGCCGGGCGTTATCGCGCGGGAGGAAGAGACGGGGAGTTGGGGGAACGGCGGCGCGGAATAAAACCTCTTCAGAGACGCGTGTGTATAAGATGGATAGCTCCGGCTCCAGGGCTCCAGGGGGTGAGAAGCGCGCGAGAGAGTGGTGCATCGTGGTGTGCGCGCCCGACGGCTCTCGTTCTTCGTCGTGTTTCGTACGTGTTCGCCTTGCCGGATTCGAAGGATGTTAGGACGTTATCGATGACGTGAGCGAGGCTTGTAGGGCGCCCCGCTCTCGGAAACGGCGCGAGTTCTTGAAAATTACAGAACCGAGGTGGAGCGGGTCGGTTTACATTCTCTTCGGATTCCCGAAATTAGATCTGTATTTTAGTGTTTCGTTCTCCTTTGTGGTATTCGGGATTCTTTATCATTACGAGAAGTTTGTTTCACGGTTAGATGTAGGTTATAGGCAGTATTTTCCCATGCGTACCAGACGCGATAACATATTTTAATTGTTTCGCCGCGTTCGATTTTATTTATAATTGCGATATTGAGATAAACGTGACGTTGTGGTATTTTTCGATGATATTATAATTAATAATAATAATCATTCTCTACACACGACGTCGCGTAGTGTCCACTAAATACGTTATCACTTTAAATATTGTAATAATTATTGCGTTTATGGTTGGAAGAATATTCCGGTGTTTATTACGAGTGACATGATTATCTCGACGAACTGTACGCGCATGTAATAACATTTCAGCAAAATATGCGACATAGTTTCACGGTGTATACGATGATTCTGTCACGAAATATACTAAACTTCGCGCGAGGATCATTTTCTGATTTTGTGTCTTGACGAGCCGCCTGATGTTATTTTATTAGGTCATCAGGATCGAATTTTCAATACGAATGAAATTATTTTTCCCATGAATGCCATCGACTAACAGCATCTTTCGGAACGAGAAAGAATATTTCCGAATCGAAATTTCGGTTCTACATTAACTCTGCTAATTTTATGTAACTTGTAAGTTCAATGGAGAATATAAACGCATAACACTATACAGTATGTTCCTTTTTTTACGTGAAAAATAGTTTACTATTGTACAATAGCGTTACTATTGTCTCCTTTTTAGACTTTTTAGACAAGGCAGAACTTAGTTCAGAATTATTTAATATTCGATTATTTCAATGATAAACTTGTATTTAATCTTTCTTAATTTTTAATATTAATAAATAATATATTAATTGTGCAAATTACCTAACTGCATATAGAGTAGGCAAATGTTATTATAGTATAAGCAAGTATTAAATATTAAATAAACAAATATTAAATTAAAATTACTAGATAAATACGTGAATAAAACAAGAAACTTCTATCTTCTATAATCTTTTAATTAGTTTTTATTGATATTAGAAATTTTGATAGAATTTCAAAATATAAAAGATATGAAAAGAAGTAGAGTAGCAAACTTTATCGCGACAACTGCGTCCACCTTATAGTTAGCTTCTGGTTATTGTCGTAGCTAGATGTTCAATAATGCTATATGAAAGTACGAATCGATCGAAAAAGCTATATTAACTAATAATCGCACGTTAACTCACTCAATAATCGAAGGCTACGAACGATATTTTTGAAACGTCCTGATAACCTAATAATTTGATGTTTTGACCATTCAATATCTGAAATATTTCGAGAACATTTGTCCCGACTTCTGGATCACCAAATGTGTTTCTCATTAATTAGTAGGCGACGACGGTTGGCGATAGATACAAAGTGATTTTGCCGATTGTTTTGATACTCTTGCACGTCGCGTACTTGTCCGTGATCAAATTATTATCTCGAGCCAATGAATAATATACATATCGCGACGTGAAGTAAATGTATCGGTGCAATATTTACAATTTCCATTGGGAAATTAAAAAATTTAGTCGGTTTTTAATATTCTTAATATTTAATTATCGGATCGATATCGTGTTAATATGTGTTTCTCTGATTGAGTCGTATTTGATTGTGAATAACTTTTCATAAGTGCTTTCTCAAGCTTCAATATAGTGAAATTAAAATAACTGTTGTATTTTTAACATAAGGTAGGATTGATAGTCTATATAATATATACATATATATATCAAGATTCTTCTTATTGACCTTTCAAGTTCAACGATTGCAGGATTAATATAGAAAAAGATTCTCGATTCGGTATCATTTCGGCACAGATTTTACGCGGAGGAATTTACGCTAACATTTTACAAAATTTCATCACACTTCGCTTCCTTCGAGGTTTGTCATTAATATTATTACCTTTAGCTATTGATGCCAATTTTTGTTCAATATTTATTTCGTTTGTATATCCGATTTTGGAGGCAGAATAAATGGCTTTATTATTTTATTATACATCGTAATAATTTAAAATTAATTTTATATTACCATTAATAATTTACGTTGATTATAATTGTAAATCGGAAATACAAGCAAAGAATGCGGGATCATTTATTAACAATAAAATACTGTAAAACCGTATGTGATAAAGTGCTGAGTTGATAAATCGTACTTCGCGCAAACGTGAAATTAAGGATTTCGTTTCTCTCGTCGACTTCGAAACGTCATCTGCAGCGTTTTAATAACATTTAACTTCAATTCCGAATATGTCTACGGGATGTTTTTTCCCTCCGTTCCGGTCAGACCGAGTCACGACCTTGAGTAGAATGTCTGTGGAGTTACGGTTGACAGGTCGGGATGAGGAGAGAAGAAACAGCCCTCGGTTATTTTATTTCCCGGTCACGACCTTTTCCATGTACTACTCGCGGTCAGTAAATGCGCCGTCGCGCGTATGAAGCGGTGACACCCCAAATCCGAGAAATTAGAGTTCTTCGGAAGAGAACGGTCGTGGTTACCGAGTTTTCCAAGCCTCGAGAAAGGAAAGGGCAAACGTCATTAGTTGCACGCGAAGAGATTTCTTGCTGCGCCGAGAGAATGTCATGTTATGGAATTTCAAGAGAGAGTTAAAAGGAGAGAGAGAGAGAGCGTTTTTCACTTATCCGTTTAATTTAATTGTAAACGCGACGTCCAATTTTGCCACATTGAATAGTCGATGAATAATTCGGACATTAAGATAAAACAGTCGTTTTCCCCGCGATGGGAAATTATATCGACGCGGAAAACCTTCCTTCCTCTACCGGCGAACGATTGTCCTACCCTCCCTAATCTCCGAATAGCCTCCCTTTCAGAAAGTCACGTGGCTAAACAAAAGACGTAACGGCCATTAATTCTCCGACCGAGGATTTTACCGCGAATAATATGATGAAACTTTCGCTTGGCGCAAGGAGGGCTCATTGTCTGACATTCCACGGATTAGCAAACGCGTGTTCGCTTTGAATACCGGATGAGATCTTTATAGAGAGACGGAGAGGGCTGGAGGGAGGGAGGGAGAGAGAGAGAGGATATCTACATTTCTACGAAGCGCATGTAAAACTGTTCAATAATACTCGAAATGTTTTCCGTCGGACACGCATCAGTGAGATACTGATAAGATAATACCGGCGAGCACAGAGTGACTAGACGAATACTCCGTTTCCAATGAATATGCATAACTCGCATGGAAATATTGTTTGCGGAAAAATACCGTGGGAACGAGGCTGGTACGCGATCAATTGCAGCTCGCGCGCCAACACAGCCGACCGCCGAATTTGCAACGCGTACGTACGTATTACGTTCGAATACACAAAAGCGACAACGGCGACGACTTTATTCGGCCGCTTGGCTCCTCGTTCGCGGACCGGGCGTGGATTTTCCTTCGATATCTCTCGCCCCGTGCGAAGAATCGCAAGGAGATCCGCGCGGGACGAAATCATGTTAATTAGCGCTCGCGATTAATTAGCTGCTCGCGAGCGATATTCGCTGCAGCCGGCGTACGTCACTTCGTCTCGAGGCGCGCCCGAGTGCCCCTTTTATTAAGACGCGTTATTCCGCGTTATTTATCCACCGTTCGAATCGTATGATCGCACGCGTCGGCGGAGCGCAAAGTAGACTTTCGCAATTAATGAAGGTACTTTCGACGGTAATCAATTGTCCCTTGGAGCTACCGGGATTCACCGTCGTTGCGTTTCGCGTAACGAAGCGAGGAGCGGCCCCGTGGCGTTCCGCGTTATTTATTCGCGCGAAGTGCGCCGACCTGCGCGTGTGACGAAACTACGCGGGCATCGGCGGCGTATCGTGTTAATTAGAGCGCGGAATCGCGATTAGTCGCGTACTAACTCGATCGATTTGCATCCGCAGCGAGCGCGAGCTGGACGGAGAAAAAGTAACGGCCGAGCGAACCTCTGTCGGCGAGTAAATTTCGCCATAATACATTCGCGCTACTAATATCTCGCTCACTCTCTCTGTGCGCCGCGGCGATTTGATCGTTGCGTCATCGTTATCGCGCTTTGACACGCGCTTCACACCGCCGCCAATTAAATAATGGAGAATCAAATTTATTTCGGCTATCGTTCGCCTGTGCGGCGATGAAATTTAAATGCAATATTCTCCATATTTCCAATTAATACGCGTGCGTATACATGTGTGCGCCTCTCCGGCGTGTCTTCTTTTTATAAATCGTGTATTTTATGCGTTTTGAACCGCAGTTTCCAAAATTGCGATAGAGAGAGAGAGAGAGAGAGAGGGGGGNTACCAATCCCGTCTTGCGCTTAATACACCGTTGTATATTCGCGCATTATGATTTCGTCTTCTCCGCCCTTCTGCAGTCTTTCGAGCTGAGTGTTGCGAAAGGAGATTGCAGCTGCCGAGACGTGTTGTAATAAAATGAGAAAAATCGGCGAAGAATGAGGGACGGGCTCGGAGCGACGCGACACGGCGGTGCAGGAGAGGAACGCGTCGCGGTGCCGAACGCACGACGACGGATAGGCGGAGAGACGGTCGGATTTCGACGGGGGCTCTCGACAAGTTTTCTGCAATCGGTTCGTTTGATGCGGATTCGCCGTCCGCGCCTTCACCCAGCTGCGTCCAAATCGAAGGCTTTCGCGAAAGTTGTGACATTCCGTCGCGAGGACGCGGAAGAGACAGAGAAAATGTAAAGAACGGGGAGCAGACGGATAGAGGCGAAAAGAGACGGAGTCTCGAAAGAGAGTTGGGCAAGAGAGGCAAGGGAGGGGTGGTGCGCGAAGCGTACTCTTCGCCTAAGTCGCCGGGGACGAGGGGAGAGACTCTGCTGTGTAGAAACTTGAGCGAACTCGAATGTTTACCGCGACTCAGTCTGAATCAAGGACCGTGCGCGTTTCTTTCCCTAACCAGTTGACGAACCAGCCTGTTTGTTAACTTGTTCAAGAATTAGCTTCGAACTCCCGGCGCAAGAAACGCTAATTAAAAACTGGAGATTGCTACTTGTGTCCACCCACGTCGATCGTCTCGCGCTACGAGCGGATCCTTCGCGTCCCTTATCGCGACGGAGTTATTTGAAGTTTGCCCCCAACCTTGTCTCTGTGACATCAATGGACGTGAGTTACGTCTCGATGCGACCGGGGAAATTTATTTAGAGGACGAGCAATTATGGCGATATTCCTCACATCTTTACTTACTTTCCAATTAAGACACTTTTTTCGTTTCTCCCCTTTCTCGTCATATTGAGATGATGCGATCATGCAAGTGATGTGTATGTTTATATTTTGGATTTGTCGTGACGGATATCTAATCAATAGCAATGACTTCGAAATACAATTCGCTGAAGTAATAATAATAATAATAAGATCACGATAAACCCTCGTTGTTTCGTCTCGACCAGGTATTTTCGCAATAGCGATACTGCGCGGAACGTGGTAACGTTATAACGAAAAAACTGCGAAGCCGCTGCCGTGTAGTCAGTCCCGGCGCTTCGGTTCAAGGGCCGCCGCCAATATTTGCTTGTCTCCGAGACGAAAGCCGTGAAGAGCGACTCTAGCGACCGGAAGATAGTTGGCATGCGTGCGCGACGAGCGGAAGAGAGTGGAAAGAGCTCGAGGTTACTTCGTCGGAATACCAAATACCCATTTCGCCTCGCCTGACTACCCTCGAATCGGACCACTACTTGCGGGGGACTTCCTAAACTTCTCGGCGAAGTAGGATCTCCCCCCTCTCTCTCTCTTCCTCCTTCTCTCTTTCTCTTTCTCTCTGTCTCTCGAAAAAGCGTCATTCTTGATTTTATCCCCTCCACGTAGCTGACCGCACGAGAGAGTTGACGGACAATTCCAATTATCCTCTAGCATCTATCGAGACTCTGAATTTCGCGCCGGATCTCTTTGACCGATTTTCGCAACAGAAAGAGATCTCGAGTTACTAATAAAATTTAATTAATTTCACCTGAAAAAACTCAGAGAGAAGAGTATTTTGTCTTTTTTTAATCATCTCTCTCTCTCTCTCTCTCTCTCTCTCTAAGCGTGAGTATTTTAGAGAGTTCAAACGGGACTTTATGTGCAGCGCGAAATCGTTCATTAAGTGGAAGGATGTTGAACTTTCCCCTTCGTTTACGACCTTTATTACTGAATATTGCACGGTTAAGCGTTGTAGGTGGATAATAAAAGGCCTACAGAGACGGTAATAAATGTCGGTTACTGATACGACTGTCGAAGTACAAATCACCGGCTCATAAACGCCGAGCGCGTGCGGTACACGGACGTTCATAACGACGTATAGGTGACCGGCGCGGTGTATATCCTAGAGGTGGATGAAGGAAGGCGAGGATGCATCTTGCGTGAGTTAGGGTTGACCGAGCTGAATAATGCATGTATTGAGTTGCCTCCGTCCTAGCCCCTATATTCTCGGCGGCGTTGCACGCGTTACTTGATGTGCTCAGGCCGCTATATACATGCAGTCTTGTCTTTGCTGTTTAGTAATTTGGTGTATATACGCTCGTTACCACGTGGACCCCGTTATTTACCGTCGAATTCCCAAAGCGAGTTCTTTACATTTATTTTCGTACCGACATCGACATAACTTTTCGATCGCCGAATAATTTATCAATCTTTTCCGGATATCCCCCGCGTTAACATCCGCTGATCCGATTATGACTTTCCTCTAGCGTCGTATTAATATCGAGCCGTAAATCACGTTTAATATGTGTAATGTCTTAACATTATTTTATCGCATTTTCCTCGAGAGATGTTTGTAATTAATGAACTTCCACGGCAGTCTCGAAAATTTAAGGGAACTTCGTTATGTAAAGGACTGTGTTTTGCATTCGCTTGAACTGCCAGACTGACGGCATTTTGGAAACAATAAGGACTAGTTCAACAGGTCCGGAAAGAAACAGTTTGCACGCGTAAACATTTGCACGCGAAACTTGTTCTTATTTAAAGCCCCCGGTCTTTTCGTTCTTAGCAGCTTTCGTCACACAAGATACGCCTGCGACGTTGGACACTTGCGTTTTCGTTTCCGAAGGGCAACATTCGAAAAGTAATCTTGCCGTTCGAGCGATATCGCCCTCGTTCCTCCCTCTAATCTCGAAAAGTGCGAATTTATCGAACAGCGTCGTTAAACTGCGCGAGGACCGCCTAACACCCGGACTCTTCCCGGGCGAGGCGCACGCGCGCGAGATTATTTCATCAGGCGCGATCGCATATTACTACCGTAAAGCAGTTTTTACTGCTACGTGTGCCGTGAAAAAAAAAAACTGCTTTTTTGCCAGTAAACACGCCGGTCGTTCGGAAAAAGTTACCCGCCGGAAAGAGAGTGGGTAGGGGG
>NW_014560030.1:334330-349130 GCF_001313825.1 Dinoponera quadriceps
GGGGGGGGGGGGGAATAAACGTATTTTTTTTCTTTTTATATTTCTGCATCGAGCATACGGCGGGGATTCTAAACAATACAGCCGCTGTTTTGTTTGCAGTGTCATGTCTTATCGCGCAGTCGGTGTGCAAATAAATTGCGAGACGAAACATGCAGGTACATATTATTTTGTAGGAAAATGCTGTTGCGCGTCGTCCGTGTCGGTTGCGCGATGGAGGCTCGCAGCGAGAACGCGGACAGAATTCGTAAACACCGTTAAGGTTCGCTATAAACGCGGTGTACTTCGAGCAAACCCACGCGTACATCACCGGCTCGGCTCGCATCCGGCCGCGTTCCTCTTTATTTATAAATTAAAAATTGGAGATCCTTTTCGGTCGCAGACGAGCGGCAGCAATAAAATCTCGAAATGCGAACAAATCCGAGTTGAAATCTTAATGCTACTCTGACGGTCTTAAGGATAGTTCGCGACTATTTACACAGTTAATAGGCTAGGAAAAATCTGTTTTGACGATAATACACTTGTTAACTTCTCTCGTAACCGTTTAAAACTTAAAATCCTATTGTAATCTATTTTGATGCTTAAAACGGCAAATATAGATATTTAAGGCATCATTATCATGGCTAAAGTAGAAGTTAATAATAATGGATAATATAGTAATGAAAAAAAATAATAATACATCAATATTACATATCATTAAATTGAGCCTGTTTTTGCTATCTGAGCTCTTACTGTGTCGCCGAATGAAATTTCTAACATGGGGCCAGAATTACAACTCGGGAAAGCAATCGATGTGGCCGCTTGTTTATTGTCGGCCGACGGATCTTGTCGAATGGTTGCACTTGCCGTTGGCCGACTGGTTCACGATTTCGTGCGAGTCACGCGGTATCCTCGTAAGATTCCTGCTAGAAACCGACGCCCGGTCGGGATTAGAGGCTATTGCGGTTCAATTACGCCGGCGGCGCGAGCTAATCTCGACGAGCGGATTTCGCCTCTCGCGGGGCCGATTCGCGCTGGAGTTTCGCAAACGTGGCGACGTGCGTGGCGGCGCGTTTCCCCTGGGAGCACACGGGAGTCTCGCGGAATTTCCAGCACTTCTTTCGGCCGGGCGTAATCTCTCTCGGCGTCGCATTAAACGAATTACATCTCATCTCCCTGCCTTTTGTTAAAGCGGAAATTCGATGCGCATTCGACGGGCGAGCGGCGACGGCCAGACAGGTGGTAAGGGTTGGAGGGGAGGGGGGGAGCTGAAATTTCGTTATTATGATTGGTTCATCCGATCTCCTTTCAGGAGAAATATAATTCCACGATACTGGAGAAGGCGACGCGGAGGCTCGACGGTGCCTCGGATTAAAGGCGAGAATGTATTCAGTTTAAGCTTCTCAGGTTCGACTATTAGCCGACAAGAGGGATAATAAGCTGCACTCGCGTAACGAGCAGGGACCAATGCGCGTTGACGTGACGTGGCAGGCAGACATTTATAGCGATATTGATCGAAATAAATAAGAAACGTTCACGTACTTGTACATTAATGCGTAATAAGCTGAATTTAGCATCGCCGTCCTCATCGTGAGACGTGGACGTTCGGTTTTGACGCCTCGCGTCAAATTTCACTTCGAAGTGCCATCGCCCGAATAATTCGGCAAATTGCGCGACCTTTTCGCGCACGTCGGCGCGACAAGAGACTGATTTCATTAAAGCTGCGAATTTGACAGTTGCAAAGGGGTAGGACCTCCGAGATGAGGAATATCCGGGGTGCGACGAGGGAGGGGAAATACAGAATGGCTGGAAATTTCGGCTTTTATGGAGACGACGATGTCAATGTCCTTGCGTCCCCGCGCGAGGCCACCCCCTCTTTGCGAGTCAAACCAAGCGAGTAATTATTATTAGCGTGGGTGCTAACGAGGCGCCCGTGTTTTGGCGACCGCCAGACCGACCACCCTCGCCTCATCCGCGATACAAACCGAGCGAGGGGGAAGCCGGCCGGTATATGGCGACAGGAAAATAAATTTCACCGACTGTAAATAATCGTCGTAAATTGGGCTACCGCGGACAATAGACGCCCGGGGTAGAAAGCTCCTTTTCCGGGCTTTAGCGAGAGGAGCTATCGCCGCCTCGCCACGTTGGCGGAGTATAGCCGGTCGGAGGGGCCGAAGAAAGAGGCTCCCGGTTATCAAGGAAATCCCATTATTAATTGTCGTAAGCAGCGATAATTGCAGCTACGGTATCTCGTTTACGTTATACGAGGTTACGCAACGCCCGCGGCCGGCTAGGCGTATTTCGTGTTAATTATCGGTAACGACTGTAATTACTCACGTAAAACTCGTCGTAAGGATCTCCCGGCGCGGTCGTTTTCCCCGTGTCGTTTTACCGGGCGCCTCGCTCCGATTTCCCGTTGTCCGCGCGGGCGCGATATAAACTTCCTCATTTTGCGCCAATTTGACGACACCGCCTCCGTGCTCGCGCGAATCCCGGTTGACGGAACTTTTATACGATCTGCAAAGAATCCTTTTACGGGGGGAAGGGGGGACAAATTTCCGCTGCGTTCTAACTGGGACGAGACGCTATATCGAGCGGCGCTGAATACTCGGATAAACAAGTAATTTCTCCCGTTGCTCCGCGTCTTGTCTGCATCGATCCCTCGCGGGATCGCGAGGAGAGTGTGTTGTTTATTCTTAACGATTCCGATCGACCGTACTGTCGAATCACGTACCACGTTCGTGATAGCGCGGCAACGGCAGTTATAAAAAAAGGAAAAACCAAACGACAATTTCGAGTCAACAATATTTCGCATGATTTTCTGCAACGTTTTAGAAATCGGTGTGCATCGGCTCTTTTGTACACAACGCGCATTATCTTAACACGGAACAATTGTGACGCGCACGGCCGTGCGCGCCGGAAACGAACCCCCGCCCACGTCCCCAAATATTTAGCAATTTCGCGAAACGATAATCGCACGCGATCCAAATTTATTTCGCGCGCATACAATTAAATCCGCGCGCGGCACGGGCATTTTGAAGCGTGCGTTTTTAGCGACGCGCGCGTATCGAAATGGTCATTGCGTTGCTCGCCGACTGCGCCTACTTTAATTGCGCGGGCGGGCGATACACAGGAATGCACACCCGGTTCGTCCGCGTATACGTGATTTCATGCGGATATATGAATCCTCCGCTTTGCACCCGTACGTGTGTACATAAACTACGAGCAGGTCGGGCTCAGCCGTGTATATTTTAGCGTCTGTGAATAATCAGCAATCAGCAGTAGCTGCGGCAATGGCGGCGGTAACAAATTGCACGTGTACACACACAAACCAGACATGCAAATTCGAGAAGCGAGTCTCGACCTTACCCGAATCCTGGCCTATCTACCTACCTACCTATCTATCTACCTACCCGGCCATCCCTTTTGATCTAACGAGTCGTGAAATCGCTACTGGGAATTGACCTATCGCTTTTCGGACGGATTGGCTTACCTATCGTAAGCTCGAAATCCCTCTGTATGTATGTGTGTGTGTATGTGTGTGCACAGAAGAAAAGTGCTGGACTCAAGTAAATAATTATTCCAATATTCCTTAGCAAATTTTTCTTTGAATTAAGCAAACTTGACTTGAATTCAGTAAATACTTTACTCGGATAATTTATCTGAAGAAATTTTAAATATTACTTGTGTGAGTGAAAATTTACTAAGAAGTATCGGGATAATTATTTACTTGAATTTAGCACCTTTTCCCGCGTGTCATTTCTCCATCATTTGGCTACTCGTGTATTTGCGATCTACAGTAGCGTGCATTTTGAAAATCTACGATCGATCGCATGACTAAATAAGTATCGGTCGTTTGCAGAAGCGCACCTCTGACTTGCACGCGATACGTTTAATTCCACGTTAAAAATTCGCTCCTGCAGTTCAACGAGCCTGTCGTTAACTACACCGACACGTTCGTGTTTCGATTACCCGTGATGTCTGTCATAATCCGCCTCTCGTGAAAACGTGAGCCGATATAAACGTCGTAAGTAAATATGCGCGGCGTGATGCTAATTCGCAATTTCGCCCCGATAAATCGTCACGGCGTGTATTTTCGGTGGAATCTGACGTTTCGAGATATATACACAGAGGGCGATTGATACAGGAAGGAAGGAAGGAGGACGAGGCAGCCGACGAGGCGGCGCGGAGATATAACGAGAAACGCAAACGTTTGGTTTAGCGAGCCATTCTCGAACGACAGCCCAAATGACGGTACCTAGACGGGCGTCGGGATACTTTGCCAGGTGTAGCGTAAAGTTTATCGGCTTCATCGGGATGCAACGGCGTACTGACTGTGATCGAGGTTTATCGGGATCTACAGGATTACATAACTATCCGTTAACCCGATTGGAATTATTTCAAGATTAATAATTACAACCGCTCCTCGCGCTCTCGCGAACTTACGTGTGTTGTTAATTATTAGACATATTAATTTTCTTATTATACGACTCATAAGATATTCAATTAATATAAAATAAGTCGGTCAAATCGCGGATACTAATCAAATTTCCGATGCAAAATCAAAGTGAATATATACTAATTTTCTCGCAGAAATCCTTTGGTTTAATAGCTCCTCTTCGTCACTTATTGAATCAAAATCCGAAATACGGTTCCAATTTATATAATTGATAATTATAATTTTAATATTAGATTTTAATATTAGAAATTATACGGTGTATGATTCGCTGCTATATATAGAAGTGCAACGAGGACTATCGAAACGCGTATTCAAAAATTAAATACAGTATCATATTGTAGTGAATGTTAACTAATCGATATTATCGATATCTGTAACTGTATCGATGTTCTTTATACCGAGCGTATTCTAATCTCGTTCGTACCTCTCCGCTATCGTAACTGATTAAGAAAACTGTTTTTCGTTGAACAGATCGCAACGTTTCGCACGTTATTCACATTTCTATTACGTTATCGTAACGATTATTAGACGTACGCCGACGCTTCGCACGTCGGTTCATCGTGCCGAGATAATCGCGAACAGTGGCATTAACGGGAAAATGTAATGAGTAATTAGCATATTCCATTGTTATCGGAGATTTACGAGAGAAACACGGTCGGACATAATTCTAACTCGACTCGACACCGTATTCTAAGCTCGTTTCGTACCGATCCACCTCTCCACAGTGTTGTAACTGATTGGGAAAACGGTTTTTTGCATCTGGTAGAATTCGTTGTACGACAGATGCTGATCCAGAGAATGCAGTTCCTGCGGATGCGGCACCGGAGGATCCGGTTCGGCTCGAAGGTAAGATTCACGTACACACTATACTTCTTTATTTAAGCGTCCGCGGCCGAAAGCAGAGAAATAGCTGTCAGAACGACTCGAATTACGATCGCGGAGCGATCGCGGATAATCCACTCGTATCTCTACGCGCATTTGCTCGTTTAAGCCGATTCTCCCGATCTGACTAGCAAAATGATATTTTTTCTTCCAGATCTCCGAGCAACAGAAAGTGGCCGATCTTGATGCGTATTCGGTGAATCAGAAATGACAGAAAGATTTTAGGTAGTGGTTTTATTGTTTGAGAACGTTTATATGAAATCTCGTTTGGAGCAGTACGACCTACCTTGTAGATTTATGTATGTATGCGTTTGTGCTGTCGACACAAGGTACAGCGCTTGAAATAATTCGGGGATCGCTTTTTCGATCAAATATTTCTCGTCATATTTTTTTCTCATATCATCGCCGGTTATGTATATTTAAAGCGTCGAATACTTGTCGTTTGCATATCATCTTAACATCTAATAAATATCTTTGCGTAAATGATATTTTATCTGGTTGTTATATTCGATTCAATCTACACAATGATTGAATGGAACTGTTCATTTGGCACAATCCCCTAATTGTTTCGAATACTATCTACAATGCGCATCAAAATTGCACCATGCGCGGAATTCGCGATTACCTCGTCTGTGCACGTGTATCGCGTTAATAGATTTCGCAATGATGGACGCGATCACAGTTTTTAGTTCGCGATTTTCCATATGTTTATTTATTTACACGCACGGTTCCTTCGCTCGCCTTTGCTCGCGGATTTCAATTCGCAATGTTCTATTACACATTTAATAATTTACGCGTTTCGGTTACTTCGCTTGCGAATTTCAATTCGCGATATTCATTACCGACTCTTTACGCGCTATTCGCTCCGCGAGTATATTACAATGACTCAACGTGTTGCAAATTCGTGAAACGGGAAACTGTCTTCCAGAAAGTGGAGACGGCGTATCGTCTCTCGCATTTTCGATTTTCGCCGAAGTATACACACCGCGGTATTCAATTAGCGGGTGTATACGCACGATTCGCGAGTGTTTCTAAAGCTCCGAGATTTACCGTACCGCAATGAATATTCGCAAATTTTCTCTTCGTCTTCTGTCCATTGAACTCGCGATTCTCGTTCGCGAAATAAATCCGAATTTTTTTCGCATATGTCGTTAAAAATAGTCGCGAACGTCGTTCCGTGATGTAAATATGAATTCGCGAGAGAAGTGAAACTGAAGTGCAATCAACGTGGAACTACTTGAGACACAAAACTGCGACTATTGAATGGAGAACGACACGGCTCGGTAGACCTGGGACATGAATGGACCTGGCTGGATGCGAATGGACGTCACAGGACACCGATGGATCTCGACGTGAAATGGTGAGTGTTGGATTTCAACACTCACAGAGTGTCACATAACGTATGCACGCTCAATAGTAAGTCGTATTGATTTCCGAAAATAATTATGACGATTATTGAGGATGCAATATTTTAACGACATTATGTCGGGGCTTAGAATTAAAAGTCCTTTGCCTTAATAAATATTTTAATAGGTGATTAATTATAACACTTAAAAGAATTGGAACAACTACTTCATTTAAAGAGCTTTTTGATATTTTTTCGTGTTAAGATTATTTTTCGATTTTAATGAAGCCCCAGAATACGTTATTATTGAAAAAAGATAAAAGAGACAAAATGGGTTCAGATTTTGCGCATCTGTCGTGCGCAGTAAATGCGGGAGAAGCGTTACATCTTGATTGGGTTACCCGAAATAGTTTTACTCCTCAATTACTAGACAGAAGTTAATAAACCAATAACTTCGTGAAAAAATGCACGGTCATTTCTACCAAAATAGTAGAAAAAAAATTAAGATTCATCGGTGTAAACAAGTACCGAAACACACGAGAAGATCAGTATCGCTCGGTATTCTCTCGATCGACGCTATCAGATGAGCCACGTAAATGTATCTATCAGTGGTGTGTAACGACCTTTCGGCCGGATTGACCGGGGATCGTCGTTTCTCATGGTCAGAGGTTCACGGGCCAGGTACATAATTGACAGGCTCGCGCTCTCGAGCCATCGTTGGGAATAATTGGTGATCCTATCGGTTAGATGTCTTGTGTTCGAATCGGACGAAACGCGTTCTTCCTTCTCGAAGAATAGGACCGGGCCTTCTTCCCCCGTATGGGCGCTGATCAATCCTACGCTGATCTGATTGCGAGGGTGCGGTCGGCCGGTCGTTCGGTCGGCGGGGAGTATCGGGAAACAAGTTAACAGGCACGCGGGGCTGTTTTATATTCATGCTTTTCATAGATAAGATGATCCGCTCACGGAGCCATTTGCATTCGTGATCATACAGGTGCGCCGACGATTTATCGGCGTTGCCCGGCGAGACGGGCGCGCCGAATCGCGTTATTGTAAGTCATGCGCGAATTAATTAAATTTTGCATTTCAATTAAATCTCAATTAAATTATTAAATCTAAATTGATTAAATCCCACGGCGCGGCTGCATTGCGATACAGAGGACCCGCGGATTTTGCCGTCGTCGACTTGCGAGGTAGGCGCGGTTAGGGTGGGCTGTGCGTTCGCACGCGGGATATAAACCGAAGATAAAATGTAGCGGCGGTATAATTTGCGCATATATTTCCGTGTGGTATAAAACGGGCATTTACAGTTGGTAATTTTCGTACTACCTCGGGTAGTGGCATGTGCGTAATTACGAGGGACGTGGAACACGCGGGGATTCGAACGAGAACGCGGCGCACCTTCGCGACCCGGTCGGGAGTTCGATCGTTCGACGCAGTGGTATCTCCTCTCCTCGGACACACGGGGCCGCTACCTCGCGAAAAACGGAGAGATATGGACTTGTCGTCGTCGTCGTCGTCGCGAGGAGTACATTTCATATCGGCACGCCCGATATATCCGGTTCTTGCACAATAAAATTGCACAATAAAAATCGCGTTCGATTTTTCTCCGTGCGGGCTCGCCCGCCGTTGTAAGAGACTGCGGGATTTCCAGGAAGGATTATTCCGCCGGGGAGAGCCGGTGGTGAGGTATCTTCGCGAAGGATACCTCTTCGGAATTGCTTCTGGACACACTTCTCGGACGGCGGCGGGCTTCCCCACTGCCCTCCCTCCCTGCGTTATCCGCCGCCGTTAGGTAGTCAAGTGCGGCTACTATCTGCACGCAGCGCATTCCTACGGGCGGTTTTATGGTCTCGCGGAAGTAAAGACGCGGATTCCGGCCGTAATACGGAACTTTTGATGTACTTGCCTCGGCAGGGCAGCGACAGCTGCGGCCGCAGCTGCACTACCGCGAGGCTGCGCGGAATTATGTCGCTCGGCTCTCGCGCTTCTAAACGCTCGGCTCGTTTTCCGCGTTTAAGTCGCGTTGCTTCGGCAGCCAATTCAAATCGCCGGACGAGAGGGTGAGAGCGAGATCTTCGCGTCTTCTCTCTCGCGTGCGAAACGAGAGGAGTCGCCCGCACGCACGTCCGCTCGCGAGCGGGAGCTTGCGAGGCTCACCGGCTGCCCTCCGTATCTGCCGACGTCGTGAATTATGGGACATAAATATCGTGGTGACTGGCGTACGGCGCGATATCGAAAATTGATACACCGAAATGTGAAATATCCCCGTGCGCGAAAGAGTTACGAGCCGACGTTGCAGCGCGCGCGTCACTCGAATTCAACGCGCTGCGCGGATTTTCGACGGGTATTTTCGAATTGTTCAATTATCATAATGATAATCTCCGTCGGGAGGGACCGGATGGTCGCCGTGGTCGTTTCCGCTCATAGGAAAATGTAGCGACCTTCCGTTGTTCAGCGTAGCTTCGCATTGATATTTTTCAACGAACGAACAATACGAGTGACGCCCGGGAAGTGTATATAAACTAACTCAATTCAACATTTTCTTCCCCGGCTGGCGCGTCTAAAAGGCAGAGTCGGTTCATCTAATTATACAGCTGAAATAATTCGCGCTGCGTTTCAGCAACAACTGCGACGGTTTTCTCGTTTCGTGCCGCGCGAATGCAATTGCATGCCCGTAGTCGAGCGCGTGCACTCGATTGTGTATGCTCCATTATTTCATCGCGGTCGCACGTTCGCGTTAAAACACATGTGTACAGAGTTTTACGATGCAAATCATGCGAGGCATGGCACGAAGTCTGTCATGCCGTTCTGCCGGCGGACGCGGCTTGCGCGAGCAACAAATTCCGAAATTGCGTTTTTAATCCTTTCGTTCGTCCAAATTTGTCAATTTAATCGCGAAACGCAGTCGCGATTTGAGTGGATCAAGTTATACGTTTTATAGACGCGCACGTCCCCCTTATACTCGCTCGTAATATTTCTATTAAATTTCCGCGGCGCGAGCGTAACTTCCTTTCTTTTTAGGGCGTCTTGAATTGCGACGCGATCGAATACTCGCTTATAGTGACCGATTGAATGACGTACTCATTAATATCAATATGTATCAACTCCCAAATATCGTATTGTGCTATCGAATTGGTATCGAAATAAGTTGTCACTGCTATTAGTACGATAAATTCGTTGACATATCATGTAATATCGATTCAATACAATTATTAAGTAGTCACAGGGACATCAGTAAGACAAATGGTCTGTTGTTATACACTTTGCAATACTGGCTGTGTTCCGATATTTACTGCCGGTACTGAAACTCTATAATATACGTAACATAAAGTATAGATTTTTAGTGTTGGTAGTGAATTTCGGAGCACAGCCAGAGGCTCGATCGTACGCTGATCTAACCTTGATGAAAACATTATAACAAAAATTAGTGTAAAAATGCGAAAAAGATTGTGGGTCCATCACAATAAATGTGATTTCATCCTTATTAATCGTTTTTCATTATTATTAACCGTAACTATAATTATTTTTGTATTAATTTTATCTCTGATAAGTCACGAATTTTAAATAAATGAGCGTTACACTTAATATATAATTGATATGTACTGATATGACAAATCACACGTTTCAGTACACTTCGAATTGTTCGTGAATATCAAACGAATTGATACAAAAGTATCCAGTTTCAAGCATAAATGTATCGATAGTATCGAAACCGATCTCAGTCCTATTACTCGGGCGGGGTAATACTCGCTTCTTCGCAAGGAGAGCGTCGAACTCGGAAAATTCCTACGGATTTCCGTTGATTCCTTTTTCCCGCCGGCCACTCGCCAACACCGCCGAGTGCGTCGCGATGCGATTATCCGCAAGAGGGGAGAGATTATTTCCCTTATATTTCTCGGCCGCGCGGCGTGGCTTCTTCCCTTCGACCACTTTCTTCGGGGTCGCTGACAGGGCTGGAAAGTGACGACGAGGTCGCTTTTTCGCGCGCGCGCGACTATCGGACCCTCGCCGCTACAGGCACAGCTGTAGACGTTCTCAGGATGCGGAAGACGCGGAAAAGCAGCGTACGAAGGGCGCGGGCGGAGGAAGGGGACAATGAAATTGAAATGGCGAAAGCGGATCACAGAATAGGTTGGCTTAACGCGGGGGAGGTGGGGTAGTGGTGGACGGAGAGAGCGAAGCAGGTCGCGCAGGACGACGACGAGGGGGCTAATCCGCGCGGTTACAGCACTGTCTGCGAGAGCGTCCGTGCGAGCGCGCGTCGTCTCTTGCTCTCTGCGAAATTAATTTTAAATCGTAATATCTCCGTCGAGTAATCAATATCAGTTCGTGGAAATTTGCCCGGTTACACGGACCTGGGGTAATTACGCGTGTATCCCGTCGGAAATTTCGCGATGGTATTAATAGCATCTGTTATTAATAATTGGGTTTTTTGTTCGGCGGCCGAGCGTGCGAGCGAGGCGCGTCGTATATATCGAGCCTTCTATATCAGCGACAGTTTATAGATCGCCGACTATGCGATTTTCCGGAATGAGCAAGTACACCCCTCCCCCTTCTTTCTCTCTCTCTCTCTCTCTCTCGGGTTTTCGTACGATTTTCGCCCACACGGCCGCCGCGGCCTGATTGGATTTATTAACGGGATTAATAATTGTAAATTTATTTTAACCCGAATTATATACCCGCAAGCTGGATACGTGGCGCGCCTGTTCGTGTGCTCGTGTTTAATTAATCCAACGCCGCGCGGTCTCTCGCGGTGTAATTGGTCCCACTTTAGATGCAGCGAGCAATCATTACAGGCATATTTTCGCGCGCATTGGGAAAACAAGGAAATAGTTTTAGCCGGGGCGCGTTCACGCGGCGTGGAGGAGCGATACGTGGGGGTTACGCGTACGATGATAGGAAGAAAAATGCGCGGGCGAGGAGACGGTGCTGGAAAGAGGGGGGGAAAACGAAAGGAAGGAGGGAAAGACAGACAGACAGAGAGAAAGAGAGAGAGAGAGAGTTCGTCCTCAAACTTTTTTTCCTCCCTTCGACATCGTTTCCCTTTATCTCGTTCGCCTTCCGTACTTCTATTTCAGCCCGTACGGAGAACAGCCGGTTCTCGACATTTTCCTACGAAGAGTTCTCGCGAGGACTTCTTACTTATCGATGTGGAAACAGCCGAGGAGAGACGAGAGAGGGTGAGAGAACATAAAGGAACGAAGGACGGAGAAGCGGGTAGCGCGGCGACGGCCGGGGCGAAGGGAGCGGTAAGAGACGAAAGCAGGGAAGAAGAATGAGGAGTATAGGGAGAAACAGGAGGGCACCAGCTTGTTCGAACGACCAAAACACTTGAGAGCGGTGCGAGTAGAGAGTCGGCCGTGGGGGAGACGTCGCGACTTCAGCAGCGGCAGCACGAAAACTGGAAAAAAGCATCCGACTTTGGTGAAACGCGACGCGGCAGGCTCCTCCGTGTTCCCCCGGTTCCCACCCCGCGCTTTGCTCTCTATTTTCTTCCCTCCTGTCTCTCTTCCCTCCCCCACCCCCGCGCCACTCGCGCACCCTTTCGCTCCTTCTCTCTTTCTCTCCGCCTCTCATTAGGAGAAACTTTCATCGGAAGTTCTCTCTGCAGGCGCAGCCTGCAACACCGGCAGCGGCGCGAGCCAGCCGGAAGCGAGTGCAGCGTAGTATTTATTTCAGCCCCTAATGAGTTTGCGGAACGCTTGGCGCGCGCGCGCACTCACGTACGCACGCACGCACAAGCTGGCCGCGCTAATCGCCGCGCTCCGCGCCACGCCGCGACGCGTACGGTTCGATGGTGCGCGGAATGCCGGGGGAGGCCCGGACGGTTGGCTGGCTCCGCGAAATAGAAAACGGAGCTTAAGTTCTCGCCTCCCACGTGGAAGGAATCCTGTATACGCCCGGCGGCTGCCTTTTCGGCATTTTCACCGCGCCCCGTTTCTCTTTTTTCCGCGAGTCCCGCCGACGGTTTACACCGCGCGAGTTAAAGGGGTAAGCGGCCCCTCCGCCTCCCTTTTCTCTCCCTTTACTCTCTCCAACCACCCCCCCCCCTTTCGCCCGGTGTGTCCCTCCACACACCCGCGCAGCGCCTCCGTTCCCGCCGTACCCTCTCGTAGATTTCTCCGCGCTCTTTTTGCGCGGTACTTAAACGCAGAAAGAAACGAGGCCGTTAAAATGTTCCGCCATGCACAATTTATCATGGGCTGCGAATGGTAAGCGCCCGGGCTCGTCTCAAAGTCCAGAGAAAAGAGACGCGGCTTAATAACGTTCCGCGCGCGTAGAGAGAGCGTTGCCGGAGCGCGCCGACGTGCGCCAAGAAAAGGACCGCCTCCTCTCGCAGCGTGTTCGTTAGAAACGCGATGAACTCCTTTTCTCTCTGTTCTTCTTTTATAGACACTACCGGCATCCGGCCGGGGTACCGCGGTGAGAGGAGGACGAGAGTTCCGGAAACGTCTGGATATACGTGCCTTTAAACTCGCGGCAGGTTTGCGGATAACTTGCGAAGCGGATACGCCGTTTCGGGCTCGCACGAGAGCCGACGATAACCGGCGAAATACGCGATTTTCGTACGTAAACGCCTCAGACGTCTCGCCCTTTTTCGCGTGCTCGCGATACTCGGAGAATCGGAAATCGTAAAAAAAATGAAGTACTCCCGCGGTGAGAAACTAGTTCTTCCCACAGGTAAAAACTAGCCGGCCGTGTAATACAACTGAAATTTCGTTAATTCTTCTCGCCTATCCGCCTAGATTTTAGCTTCCAACAGCTAAAAACGAGGTCTGGTGACCGAATTTCAGTTGGATTATCCGGACAGCTAATTCCCTTTTCCGTGTATAGAAAGTAGATACGATAGCGGACGAAGAGAGCACAGGGATGAATTTACATTCAGATTACGGCGAGCCCGGCTCGCATTTCAATCAATGCGTCATAAACGACGTGGCGATGAACGATTCGGCGAACGAATCGCCGAGAAATACGACGGCATGTGTCAAATGCCGGCTGTTGCATCTCGCTTATTCACGTTCAATAGACTCGGGAAGGTCCGAAGGTCGCGCGTCGACGTTTAATCAGCTTACGCTTAAATCCCTTTAAGGACTTAAGTCCTGCTTTCGTCGTACGGAGTTATCACGCAAGCTCAACTACTTGACCAAGGCTAGTAAACGTAGTAAAGCGGCAGTAAAGTTCTCGCGGATTAATTGATGCCCCGTGCAGACGGTCGCGTCGCTATTCGTACCAAGTTGAAGTGTTCCAACACTTCGTTGGTTCCATGAGCGAGTGGCCGCGTCGTGGCGGACGAAGTCGGTTCGATTGATGATGCTGGGGTAGCCGTGCACCAGCTAAAACACGCTAATCGTGCGTCTAATTAGCGTGTGACTTCGACGTTATAACAAGACAAACAGGTGCATACCGATGAGATGTAAAAAGGGAAGGATACACTGGAAGAGACAACAAAGTGCTACGTTCGAGTAATAAATACTTGCTAAGGAATATATGGAGCATAATTCTTTTACTTGGATTAAGTCAATATTACTTGATTTTTGTTTTCTTTCAATGTGTCTTTTCATAAAATCACACATCACACGATGCAACATATCTCATTACTGGATTTAAAAATCTACGTTTAAAAGTCATTATAAATATAAAAAGAGACGTTTGTTCGTTAACAGTAAGGTATTAACGGATAGAACATTGATTGCGACGACGGACGCGTTTTTAAATTATTTACGGTCAAAATACAGCTCGTTGCGGCGCGTAGGCGGTTACTTGCGTGCTCTATTTGTTTTAATTAATAAATCATTGAAACAAAACAAGAGATATGCCATGATTAACCGCCGGCTCGGCTGTTTTCGATCGTACTCGGCGCTGTAGCGGGCTAATTCGAACGTTCATTTCGTACAGTCGAAAATCGCTTCGACGTGTTGCATACATCATGTCAAGCCTGGAAGTAATATAGACGCGGAAGTGTTCCTGAAGAAGATTAATGCTCGCAAATTGATTCAACTTGCGATATCGATCGTCGTTCTCTTTTCATCGCTGATTTCCGAGCACCGGACGAATGTCACGCCCGCGTGTCTCAATTCGCGTCTTATCGTTACGTTATCGACAGAGTTGAGTTGATTCCCCTCCCCCCTCCCCCT
>NW_014560030.1:349272-352290 GCF_001313825.1 Dinoponera quadriceps
CCCCCTCCCCCCTCCGAAGTTCACTCACTCCAATTCGCAATTGGAATCCTCGCGGAAGCAAGAGCACGAGTCCTCTCCGGCGAATGGGTCTCGCGTTTAGCGCAAACGCACGTGATTTTCCGCGGGGGTCGTCATACACAGGCAAAAAGGCCGAAGCGAGAATTTGGCTGATCCCTTCGTTGTCGCGTTTACTTTGGAGTGCTCGTTATCGTTCGCTAATTGAGCCCTTGACGCGGCAACATTCACACGATGTGCGGCAGCTCGCGCGTTTCAGATCGCTCTTTCTCGTTTCTCTCTCTCTCTCTCTCTCTCTCGCGTTTTCCCTCCTCCCGCCCTAGCTCCATTTCTGTCGTCTTTCGCCCTCATCCTGCATTCTCGTTTGGTTGCGTTCACTGCCAATGCCAGCAGAAAATCGGCAGTAGCGACACCGACGCAGTAAAGACAGCGAAGCGCGCGCGGTACAGCTACGCGCGTCGCTCATTTACTTTGGCTGTTCGCCTCGCGGATTCGGATTTAATTACGGGATTCGTCGCGGCGGCGTCGCGCGCGGAAGAGCGTGACAGACGCGAAACGGTTGGGACGGATGGTTTGCATTATAGCTCTGTCGCGCAGCGCAAACGACGAAATTTATTTCGCTCCCGGTGCCCAGCTGTCTCGGTGCGCGCGGATCCGAACGCGCAACGTACCAGCGTGACGCGACGCAACGAAAGATTTATTCAGCCGTTTGTCTCGAATTTGTTTTACTTAGGACGAAACGATGGTTATCGTAATTACGATCGGACGCGACTTCGATGCGCCACGTGGTGCGACGGCGGTATCGCTTGCGCAGCATCGTCGCGGAAAATGCGAGCGCGACAGATAACAGCGCGCTATATCTTAGCGGTTCGTTGGGTCTTGTTTTGCAGCAACATGTCATATTTCGCGGCGACCCGCGGCCAGGGAGGATACGCGTATTGCAAACGCCGTGTCATGTCTCGTCGTGAAACGAGAAACGCAGCCGAAACGCCGTTACCGATCCGCGCTGTTCCGCGCACGTGCACGTGTCGCGTGGGTGTCCGGATTTTGAAAAAGACCTCGCTATTCCTGGCGTCTCGAGATATTGACGACGGAGCGAATACGCAGCGCAGCCGATAAACATCGCAGCCGTAAAGTCCCGATCGCCGGTGCGATTCAAACACGAGACAACAATCATTCCCTTCCGGGCTTCTTGGTTTTCTTCTGAATTTTAATTTTCTCTTCTCGCTTTATCTTTCATTCTTCCAACCCTGATCGTTAGTCTAATTTCATTTCTTCAAACGCTTGCGTTTCTAACGCGATATGAGAGTTGCGTCCGCTCATTTATAATAATCGAGTGTAATATATTTAGTTGCGTTATTTGCGAACATCTGTCATATTTTTTATATGCGTTGTGAAAAGTAAAATCCTTTCGCATGAAAGGCGGAAGGGACGCACGACATCTTATTCGTTGCTGCATCACTCGCACGCTATCTTCATTTACGAAAAAATCTGACAGTTTCTTTTTTTCCCCGATAGAAATATTAATGGAGTTTAAAATATACGTGTTCTCCGCGCTCTTTTACCGGGTCGAATATATTCGGCGCTATTATCTAGATATGAGTTACTTTTTATCACTTCTTTTTTTTTTTTTGGACAAGTCAATAAAAAATTCACTATTGCCCAAAATAGATTAATATAGAGTCACTTTTTTTCTTGAGCTGCCGTTAAATTTATAAAATTTATAAAATTGGACATTTTACGTATATTTTCGCCATCTCTCTTGATAAAACTGCTCCGATAACTAAAGATAAACCTGGGAAGGTAAGAGTGTTATTCGCTTCTTAAATGATCTTAGTTACTCAAAATTTGACAAAAAATGTCACTTTTAATGTCACTAATTTAATGTCTAAGAGATTACTTTTTGTCACCTTATCTCCTAAGAAGCAGTCAATATTTCATTTTTTTTTGTTCCGGCGACTGGATGGTAGCGTTGAGTATATTCGAAGACGATACCGATATTTTTCGAAGCGATACTTACTTTTTTCAATTGACAATAGTTTTAAAGACTTGGAAAAAAAACCTTTTTATTTTCCTGCAATTTTTCAGGCTTTTTCCGCGAAAAATAGGCAAGAAATCTCTTTCCTACCTTTTTCCACAGATTTTTCGATTCCTTTCCACGGAAGAATCGAAAAGGAAATGAGTTTTTATAAATCACAATTGACAGTTTGCTATCTTAATTGACGGGTTCGCCTCTATTTCCTTTTTTCCTGTTATTCGTTGTGATTTCGTTCGGCGGTATATAAATCGTTTATCGACGCGTGTATTTATCGGCGAACGCGCGGGCTCTGTTGTTATTCTGTTGTGACACTGTTAATTTTCCAGATGCGTTTGCTTTTATCCTTTGTTTTCGCGTTATACGAAGCGAAGACGCAGCAAGTAGGCAGCACCGCGTCGTGAACGACGAGAAACAAAGCCGGGGCGAGACAAAACGACGGGAGAAAGAGTTAGGTAGCGGGACGACTTTTCTTCGCGGCGAGTGTCCCACGTATCCTCGAAGAGAGTCGGGCGTAGTGACCGGAAGTTCGTCGCAACGGGTTCCTCGAGGGGCCATTTCGATGATGGATCGCGACTCTTGCGAAAGTTCGGGGCTCGAGTCGCGCGGAAGAGAGACTCCGAGGAAGAAGTACTCTTTAAGGTATTACACGGCGCCGATTCGCCGGCTCGGTTTCGGCAGCTCCGAGTCACCGACAGAAACGGTCTCTTTGTAACGCACTTTACGCCGCCATATATCGCGCTTCGAAGTAGCGAAAGAAACTCCCGTCGTATTGCATAGCGATAATTATATTCTCTTTTTCTCCACGTTCTCACACTCGCCGAAGCTTTAAAAAGAATACGTGGAAGAAGGTTTATACAATATCGTGGGAAATATAGTAAATCAAATCCGTCCGATCCTCTGCGTTGTAATCAACTTTCACTCGATCGTATTGAATTATACACGCACAAAGCGATCAGCGGTGGGGC